>NC_057393.1:83189280-83334627 GCF_019320065.1 Cervus canadensis
GGCTAAGAGACCCCACCTGCTTCCCAGCCAGGCCCCAGTTTCCTTTGTCTACTCATAACCTCAGGGGACTAAAGCCCATCATCGACCGTCTCAGAGGACAGGGTCTTTTGATCCCCACGACTTCCCCCTGTAACACACCCATCCTTCCTGTTCGAAAGGCTTCAGGAGACTACCGGCTAGTGCAGGATCTCCGCCTGATCAACGCGGCGGTGGTCCCTGCCCATCCACTTGTCCCTAACCCCTACACTCTCCTTTCTTCCATACCTCCCAAAACCTCTCATTTTACCGTCATTGACCTCAAAGATGCCTTTTTTACCATCCCACTCCACCCCGACTGCCAATTCCTCTTTGCTTTTACCTGGACTGACCCCGACACTCAGCTTACCACCCAGCTCACATGGACTGTACTCCCTCAGGGGTTCAGAGACAGTCCCCATTACTTCGGACAGGCTCTGTCCCGAGACCTGGCCAGATGCTCGCTCCGCCCTAGCACCCTCCTCCAATATGTAGATGACCTGCTCCTTTGCAGCCCCTCAGAAAAAACCTCCCGACAACATTCTGCAACTCTTCTTAATTTCCTTGGCTCCCAGGGTTACAGAGCCTCACAATCCAAGGCCCAACTGACTCAGACTTCTGTTGTCTATCTAGGCCTCAAAATCACCCCTACCACTAAGGCCCTGACGGCAGATCGGTGTAGCCTCCTCAGGTCCATCTGTCCTCCGGCCAACGGAGACCAGATATTGTCCTTCCTAGGACTGATGGGGTTCTTCCGACACTGGGTCCCGAACTACGCCACCCTGGCCAAACCCCTATATGCCGCTGCTAAAGAGACTCCCACAGGACCACTGTCTTCCCCCACTGAAGTGACTAAGGCCTTCCATGCTTTATGCTCAACCCTATTGGCTGCACCCCCTCTCTTTCTCCCAAATCCCAACTATCCACACCATCTATACACTGATGAAAAGGGAGGGATAGCCTTTGGAGCCCTGGTGCAACCGATTGGCCCCGAACTGCTGCCTGTTGCTTACATATCCAAACAACTTGACCCCACAGCCAGGGGATGGTTCCCCTGCCTGCGGGCACTAGCGGCAGCAGCAACATTGTACGCTGATGCTAAAAAGCTGATTCATGGTCAGCCCCTGACCATCTTCTCACCTCATCGCCTTGGCGATCTTTTAGCCTCTAGATTTCTCTCTGACCTCAGCGAATCCAGGCTCCAGCAGTTTCACCTGGTATTTTTGGACAATCCGCAAGTTTCCGTGAGTCGTTCTCCACAATTAAACCCGCTTTCTTCGTTGCCCTCCCTCCCCCTCTCCTCAGAACCCCCAGCCCACTTATGCTCAGAGGTCCTTGAGTCCCTTATGCAACCACCTCACAACCTGTTTTCCGAACCTCTACCAGATCCAGAGCTAACTTTGTTCGTCGATGGGAGCTCAAAGCGAGATCCTGATGGAAACCGAAGGGCGGCTTATGCTGTGGTAACCACCCGAGAAGTCCTGGAGGCTCAGCCCTTGCCACCCGGGACGACCTCTCAAAAGGCTGAACTAACAGCCCTAACTAGAGCCTTACACATAGCAAAAGGAAAAAGGGCCAATATTTACACAGACTCCAAATATGCCTTCTTGATTGCCCATTCTCACGCGGCAATCTGGAAAGAGCGGGGCTTCCTGACCACTAAAGGATCCCCCATCTGTAATGCCCCCCACATTATTCGACTGTTAGATGCCTTATCTCTGCCCAAAGAGGTCGCTATCATACACTGCAAGGGACACCAAAATACTCATGACAGTGTCGCTCTGGGTAATAATATGGCAGATCAAGTGGCTCGACAAATCACCTTACAACAAGCCCCCGAGCCCTTGCTGACTTTGAGATCCACCCTCAACCCAGATTATTCCAGCGAAGAAGCCAGAGCCTTGCTGGCACAGGAAGGGGCTCAGAGGCACCCGTCGGGATGGATACTACTCCATAATAAACCGGTGCTTCCTGAGCGCCAGGCTAAGGCCATAATATCCCAAATCCACAATACCCTCCACATCGGGCCAAGGGCTCTCTTTTCCTTTCTCAGCCCTGTCTTTTCTCCCCTACATCTCAGACAGACCATATATGCGGTCCACCGCTCCTGCCTAACCTGTGCTTCCACCTCTCCTCAAGGAGGACTCCGACCCCCACAGGAGACTCACCAGCTAAGGGGACATATGCCCGGACAAGATTGGCAGATAGACTTCACCCACATGCCCAGACATCGAACCTACCGCTATCTGCTGGTCTTGGTGGATACCTTTTCAGGATGGGTCGAGGCCTTCCCCACCGCCCGAGAGACGGCAGCGGCGGTGACAGAAGTCTTGACGACCCATCTCATTCCCAGATTTGGGTTGCCAAACTCCCTCCAGTCTGACAATGGGCCTGCATTTATCTCACAGATCTCCCAGCAGGTGGCTACGGCTCTGGGCATCGACTGGCATCTCCACATCCCCTATCGGCCCCAATCGTCAGGCAAAGTAGAACGGGTGAACGGCATCATCAAGACGCACCTGACCAAGCTTGCCTCAGAACTGCGGCTGCCTTGGGTCGACCTCCTTCCTCTGGCGCTCACTCGCATTCGCACCACACCACACTCCAAAACAGGTTTGACCCCTTTTGAACTGCTCTACGGCAGGCCCTATCTCCTGACTCACCTCCCAGAGGGAGAGGCTCCCCCACTCGCGGGGTACCTCCCCCTCTTCTCCCTCCTACCATCCTTGCTGAGAGAACACGCAAACCGGGTCCTGCCACAACCGACAGACGACGAGGGGCCAACTCAGCCTCTGGCCCCGGGAGATCAGGTACTGCTAAAAACCTTGAGTCCCCGCCTGCTACAACCTCGCTGGACGGGGCCCCATACTGTAATCCTCACCACTCCCACGGCAGCCAAACTGCTGGGACACGAGCCCTGGTATCACCTGACCCGGCTCAAACGAGCTCCCCCGGGTCTCCCAGAGACAGGGGCGGCCCCGGCCCAGGCCCCTCCTCCCAATTACTCCTACCACTCCACCCTCACGGGGCCGACCAAACTGACCATCACCCGAACCCCTCTGTCGTCGATCCCAGAATAATTGAGAGACCACATCCCGATATCCGATGCTGACCTGGCATCACCCGCTGTGGCTGCTAACAATCACAGCTCTGGCCATACTTTTTGCCATTAGATTAGCGGCCGCGGCCCCCCGCAATTGGTCCTCCATTCTTCGACTGTCCCTGGCCCTCACATACCTAGCCATCTGCTTCCTACTCCTGGGGTGCTATTCCCTTGGGACACCCTGACCTGGTTACCAGCTCCATCCCTACGAGACCCACGAGGCTGGTTGTCCGCCACACCCCCTTCACCCCAACCTCAGAACAATGCGGGACTCTCTACTCTGGGTTACTCTGGGGGTACTGGGGGTCCTGGAAAAAGGGGGGCACACCTACCAAAACCCCCACCAGCCTTTTCAAGTCACATGGATCTTAAAAAATGGAGAGACCTACGAAGAGCTAAACCGGACCACAGCCACCCAACCGAAAGATAAGTGGTGGCCGGACTTATATTTTAACCTTACAAAATTAATCGAACAATCAGGATACTCCAAGTGTAGGGTCAGGTCTCTCGGGTTTTATGCCTGCCCGGGACATCAGCGAGAAAACATAAAAACCTGTGGGGGAATGGTGAGCCGCTACTGTAAATCCTGGGGCTGTGTTACTTCCAATGATGGGTATCGGAAGTGGTCGGTGACCAGGCCAGACCTGATCAATATGTCCTTCACGGGTCCTCTTCCAAAATCAGATTGGCAGGGACGACCCTCCAACCCAGGGCAATGCAGCGACCAGATCCGACTATCATTCACACAGCAGGGACGGACTGAAAATAGATGGATTTCCGGGCTGTCCTGGGGGGTAGTGATATATGATACCTATGGTACGGGAAGCAATAGTGCAACATTGTATGTTCAGCAAGTCCTACAACCCGCCCAGACCCAAGTTATGGGGCCCAACCAGATTATTACACCCCCCCGCCCCTCACCACAAGGGACAAATGCCGCAAATGTTGTGACCTCGCCTACCCCTACCCCCTCTCTTCAGCTAACCCAGACAGACCCACCAGAAACCCAAGAACCCCTGTGGGCCTTGATCAAAGAAACCTACGGGGCCCTTAACCACTCCAATCCTAATGCGACTCAATCCTGCTGGCTTTGCTACACCTCACACCCACCTTACTACGAGGCCGTGGGTTTAAATGCCACCTACAACTTATCCACTCTCTCTAACCCACCACAGTGCTCTTGGGGAGACCGCAAGGTGGGCCTTACCATGAAACAAGTATGGGGTTCGGGGACCTGCTTAGGCACGGTTCCTACAGATAAACAAACCCTGTGCGCCCAGACTGACAATGACACCAACTTCACCGATAAGACCTACGTCATTCCCGAAATCGGGGGGTGGTGGATATGCTCACGGACTGGGCTGACGCCCTGTCTCCATTTGGCTGTCTTCGACCAGAGCAGAGAATTCTGTGTCATGGTAGTAGTAGTACCCAAGATTACATACCACCCAGAGGAGGTCCTCTACAACTTTTGGGACCAAGATACCCCAGCTCCCAGACATAAGAGGGAGCCCGTTACAGCTATTACTCTAGCAACACTGTTCGCCCTGGGGGCGGCCGGAACGGGCACAGGCATTGCTTCCCTGACTACACAACATCAGGGCCTAATCACCCTGAGAGTCGCCATTGATGAAGACATTGCACGAATAGAAAAGTCTATGATGGCCTTGGAAAAATCCCTAACCTCTTTGTCAGAAGTGGTGTTACAGAACAGACGAGGCCTAGACCTGATTTTTTACAACAAGGGGGCCTCTGTGCAGCCCTCAAAGAAGAGTGTTGCTTTTACGCAGACCATACAGGGGTAGTGAGAGAGTCCATGGCCAAAGTAAGAGAAGGACTAGAGCGCAGAAAGAGGGAACGGGAAGCCCAGCAAGGTTGGTTCGAATCATGGTTCCAAAACTCCCCCTGGCTGACCACCCTGCTCTCGACCTTAATGGGACCACTCATAATCCTCTTGTTGCTCTTAACTTTCGGGCCCTGTCTCTTAAATAAGCTCTTGGCCTTCGTCAAACAGCGGCTCAACACGGTTCAGCTGATGGTATTGCAACAGCAGTACCAAGGGCTTCCAACGGACACTCTGTGACAAAATTAACGGCAGACGCTCCCTGTCATCCCGGCCACACCCTACCCCTCGCAGCCCCCGTTCAGCAGGAAGAAGCCAGAGAGAACCGGCGCCCCTTGTCCTATAACTAAAAGGCCGGGATGAAAGGTCGGGGCATGCCCCCGGGAAAGTGCTACAAGGCAAATTCCGGAGGCTGGCTAAACTTTCAGGGGCTGGCCCCCTGCAGCCTGGTCCAATCAGGTACCAACACAGCCCTCGGACACTGACCACCGCTGTAGCCCGCGCTTTCTTCCTTATATGAAAAGACCTGGCCTGGACGCCCTGCCCGGACTATAAAACCCCTCCCCACCCCTCATACCTTGCAGACTCCCTTTGTCTCCTCACTCACCAGCTCCCCGGGAGTTCTGCCCGAGAGCGAGAGCGACGCTTAATAAAAAGGCCTTTACCACCGGTCCTTAGAGGCGGCTTTTTCTTTCTCCCGCGGCGTTTTCTAACAGCCACCCGATTGGAAGTACTGTCCTGAAAAACACCTACCCTCTCATTTCTTTTACAAACAGCTTTGTCTTTCTCTTACAACCCTTTTCAAGGTCATCTCATAGACCCACAGGCAGAGGTATTTTTACCCTGCATTGTGCTTCCATGGAATTTTCTGCATTTCTTTATTATAGAACTTATCCATGGACTAGAAATTGTGCAGGTGAAAACTTGCCCTGCTAAACTATAGTCTGCGTAACGGTAGGACAACGTTTCATTCTTGTCATCTTAGAATCCAGCAGAGGCCCTGATATGCAGTAGGCTTTCGATATATTTTTTGAAATGAATGAAAGAAAAGAAGCTATAAGCAGCTGATTGAACAGGGAAGTTCTAAATGAACATTTAATATGTGTGGAAAACTATCCTTTGCCTGCCATTGTATTTTCTTACTCGCATTCATAAAAGCCCTTTATGCCTTAGCAGGATCCTAGCTCTGAAGTACAGAGAGAGTTTCTGCTTAAGTCATTTCAAGCCTCTTGGATCCAATAAGCCTTCTGGGCACCATTGTGGTTTACAGCTGCAACTCACTTGCTCACTCACCCTCAAACTGAGATGGTTGGTAAAGAGGCATCAGAACAAAGAACTTCCCTGTGTCCCAGCCTGAAAACAACACAAGATGCAGCACACTTACCATCACCAACGTCAAAGTCCTTGAAAGCCAGTTCTGAACCTGAATCATCAAGGAGGATTTCGCCGTTCAGTGTGAACATCATGGTGTGTTCTGTCATGTCAACCATACACCCCACAACATCGCCGGCTTGCCAAGAGCGTCCATAGTGCTCATTGCCCTGGTGCCATCGCTGGGCCTGGGGACAGAAGAGTCGCTGTCACAGAAAAAGCCAGAACGGCACCCGCCCACCGCTGCGGGAACGATTCAGAGTAGCCCTTGTATTAACGTAGCGGGAGGAAGAAATGCAGTCAGCCCATCTGTCCACAGCAACTCACTAAGTGATGTGGGGGTACCCAGGGATTCTGAATCCTTGACAGTAACATCACATGTTATTGAATGTTGAGAAAAACCCAAATGCTACTTCATGATTTAAGAGTCTATTATTTTAAAAAATCCAACCCTGTATCCTTTCTGTTCAAAGAAAAACTGTGTCTTTAGAAATTAATTTTTCTCACTACAATGAACACTTCCCAGGATATGAGTTGTTTTTCTCCACTCCCCCAAATACAGAGAATTATGAACAGAGAATAAGCTGGGAACTGATCATTGAAAATGACATTGTAATTTTCATCTCTTTCAAAATAAAATTCCATTTATTGGAACCAGTGGCACTCACATTTTAGCAAAATAGAAAACTAGAAGCATTTTAGTATATACTAAAATGAGAAAAGGTTTGAATCAAACTTAAAAATATTAATATATTTACTGAAATAATAAGCCAAAAATTGTATATATATGTCAACACTGCTTTATATATAACACAGGTGAAATCTCATAAATACATTTGAAACACAGTCTTGATAAATGTGACTTTTGAATCTGTAAGTATATTCTAATGATTTACAGATACAAAATTATAGTATTTTACCAGATAAATCTTTTAATTTTCCCCTAATGTATCATCTTCATTGTAAACCGATATATAACAGAACATACTCACCAATGCTAAACAATGATTCTTCTAAAGAATATAATCAAGCTACTGTACTTTTTAAAAATTTATTTAACTAAATTAGGTACCAAAAGGTGTTAAATTTTTCTATCTGAAATAGAAAATAGGACTCAAAAAATGTAACATTTCAGAACAAAGTGGGTTGGTTGCCCTAGAAGACACAATACTGATTTCTAGTCCAAAAATGCTTTCCTAGACACACACCTGGCTACCCAAATGTCAAATATCTTCACAATTGCTGATTTGTTTTAATTTTCTTTTCTTTAATTAGGAAAAAAGCTCCCTCCAAAGGAAAACAAATTTACTGAAGAAAATTAGCAAATTAAAATAAGATAAAAGAATAAAATATCAGTATATCAACCAAAACTGACAATTACTATTCTATTGTGGTTATGTCCATATATACATATTTTTAATTTTAAAATATTTTATACAGAAAAAGTAAGCATTCAATATTTATATAATGTACAAATAAACAATGTACCAAAAAAGAAGAAACTGACCAGCTTTCATCAAACTGAAAAAAATAAAATTACTCATAACATTGAAAATGGAAACTTTTGGTGATTAGAAACAACAAACAGCATTACTATGGCTATTAAATGTTTATATCTATCATTAATTATTGCTTGAGGATAAATTCCTTCTATGGAATTGCTATGTCAAATGGATATATTTTGCATTAGCATATAGAGTTTTAATGCCTTTGATAGATGAGGATGATTCATCTTTTTTATATCATAGAGAATATTTTACTTCTTAAATTTTGAATAGTCTTGAATTTTCACAGGGTGAGGGGTCTCAAAATGTCTCAAAATGTTTTGAGACTACAAAAACAGAAGTTGTCCTAGAAACTATTTTCTGAGTTCGGGTTCAGGAAAGCACAATATTTTTTGTGTGTGTGTACTGTTGTGTTTGACACTTTGTGACCTGAAGTACTGAAGTCTGCCAGGCTCCTCTGTCCATGGGATTTCCCAGCCAAGAATACAGGCGTGGGTCCCCATTTCCTCCTCCAGGGGATCTTCCTGACCCAGGGATTGAACCCACATCTCCTGCATTGGCAGGAGCCCCTGGAGAGCTGGACCATCACAAGGAAAACCAGTGGAAATGCAGTAAGGCAGTGTGGCGCGCACAGCAGCCTACAGGAACCCACAAACTCCAGGGTCTGGCGCCCAGCAAAGCGCACTCACCTTGAAGCCATCAAAAGCAAAGGCACGTTCATCTGAGCCAAGCTCCTGATCAGGTTGACAGCCTGGCCTGCTCCAGCCAACTCGCATGTCTCCAGCAGTGACCGCCTCGAATTCAAAATACCACCTTCCAGCCTTCACAGCGTACGTCTTCTCTGCCCGGAAGATCCGGAACCTCTCTCCCGTGCCGCTGCACACGTCTGCTCTGGCAGCTGTGAACGTGAACGGGTTCTGGTGATCACCGGGTGGGGAACTGAAAGAGGAGGGCAGATACCACCTCCTACAGGAGCAATGCTAATGACACCTTCTCTTGATTCGCATGGAACAAAGTGTTTTCACATCAGATGGACTTTGGAGGCGCTGGTGGCTAAACTTCACTAACTCTGTAAGAGCAGATGATGGTAAGAATTTTTTTTTTCCTTTGGAAAAAAGTTTACCAAATACTTGGTGGTCTGGTAATGGAAACCAAAATGACAGTGGGAAATGAGATCACTTGAGGGCATGAATGGTAAGAAGACAATAAAAGAGGCGGACGTGGTGGGAGAAGTGAGGGGTGGAAGGACTCGGGCGAGTGGCCCTGACATATGCATGCACTGTTGTGTGTAAAACCGATAGCTATTGCGAGGCTGCTGCACGGAACAGGGAGGTCAGCTCAACGCTCT
The DNA here is from genome assembly GCF_019320065.1 of Cervus canadensis. Classification (NCBI taxonomy): domain Eukaryota; kingdom Metazoa; phylum Chordata; class Mammalia; order Artiodactyla; family Cervidae; genus Cervus; species Cervus canadensis. The sequence continues at coordinate 83,198,466 of NC_057393.1, forward strand.
GCGGTGACCTGGAGGGGTGGGGCAGGGCTGTCACACGTAAACATATGGCTTACTGGCGTCATCGTTCAGCAAAACTAACACAGAACACTGCAAAGCAATTATACTCCAATTAAAAAAGAAAGAAAGAAAGAGACATTTATGGGTTGGAGAAGAGAGGGAAGAATCAGCCAGGAAGTGAGGAGGAAAGAGAGAAAACCACAAGAAAGAGATAAGCATTCACAGAGAAGCGTAACCATTGACAAATTTCACAGACAGGATGCCTAAACACGTTAAGTGTTCCTCTAATCTACATCTTCACTGTAATGTGCTATACATACCAATGCTGTGTTTAAGAGATTTGAGGAAACAACAAAAGGGTCAGGTTCAACATCAGGATGAGTGCTGTGTGAAGGGAAAACACATCTGTAGGAAATGAGATGTACATGAGATGGAAAGGAAAGTGAAGTCGCTCAGTCGTGTCCGACTGTTTGCGACCCCATGGACTGCAGCCTCCCAGGCTCCTCCGTCCATGGGATTTTCCAGGCAAGAGTACTGGAGTGGGTTGCCATTTCCTTCTCCAGGGGATCTTCCCAACTCAGGGATTGAACCCGGGTCTCCTGCATTGCAGGCAGACACTTTACCCTCTAAGCCACCAGGGAAACAGTGCCAGTGAAAACTTCAGACCAGGGAAACTGGAGCCAGGATAACTTCTTTTTTTTTTTTTTTAAAAATATGGAACGCTTCACGAATTTGCGTGTCATCCTTGCGCAGGGGCCATGCTAATCTTCTCTGTATCGTTCCAATTTTAGTATATGTGCTGCCGAAGCGAGCACCAGGATAACTTTAAGAATGTCACCTCCTAGGAATTCACAGTGCATGGGGACATCGGTCCCGTGAACAGATATCAAAGGGTATGGTCAGCTCTGTGAAGATCAGGGTTAAATACAGAGGAGGAAATTTAAGTGAATTGACCTACATCTCACAATTAACAAATGGCAGAATCTAGGAGCTGCCAAATGCTACAGACTGTGTTCTTTCCACTCTGCCTCCAGCAGCTGACACGGAATTAGTAGATACCAGCTACATATTAGTTCTCATCTGTTCTCAAGTTAGGAAAGACCTTATAACTAATAAAAGTTTAATAAGAACTTAATAATTGATATGGCTAAACAAATAAAAACAGTCAAGATAAGCTCTAAAGTTTGCCAATTAACACACAGTTAGATCATCTTTAACAATTTAAGATTAGACTGAAGAAAAGAAAAATGGACTAAAGAGGTTCTAGCCCATAATAGGGGCTGCTTTAATGAAAGGATCAGTTATTGCTTTTTGATGATTATATGATGATTATAGGGCATATAGATGAACTATATCTGATAAACCTTTCAAAAGCTGTGTTGTTTCTGAATAAACAATATTGTTTTTTCCCCTCACCCACATGCACACACATGCTCACACCTAACAGCCTCGTCTGCTCCAGGCACATCTCCTGTGTCCAAGAGTGAAGCCTCAAAAGTCACACACTCGTATCATGCAAGACACTCACACATCTTCCTGAAAAAATAGAGGCATTCAGGTCAGTCACTCAGTCATATCCAACTCTTTGAGACCCCATGGACTGCAGCACGTCAGGCTTCCCTGTCCATCACCAAAACCTGGAGTTTACTCAAACTCATGTCCATTGAGTCGGTGATGCCATCCAACAATCTCATCCTCTGTGGTCCCCTTCTCCTCCCAACTCCAGTCTTTCCCAGCATCAGGGTCTTTTCAAAAGAGTCAGTTCTTTGCATCAGGTGGCCAAAGTATTGGGGTTTCAGCTTCAACACCAGTCCTTCCAGTGAATATTCAGGACTGATTTCCTTTAGAATGGACTGGTTAGATCTCCTTGCAGTCCAAGGGACTCTCAAGAGTCTTCTCCAAAACCACAGTTCAAAACCATCAATTCTTCGGCACTCAGCTTTCTTTATAGTCCAACTCTCACATCCATACATGACTGCTGGAAAAACCATAGCTTTGGGTTTAAAAATGAGACATTTATACTCCTCTATAGAGTAGACAGCATGTACAACATTCTCTGAAGAGAAAAGGTTTGCTTTTGATACATTCAAGTTAGGAGTGGAAAGGGACTTGAATGAGAAAAACCTTCACCTTTACCTTCTCCGTGAAGGGTAAGAATTTCTCACATCTATTATTTAAAAACTGAATGATTTTTGAAAGATTGAATAGTAAACTACTTTCCAAGGACAAGAAAATTTACTATTAGCAAGACAATTCTATATGTCATGGTACTAAAAAAAAAAAAAAAATAGGAAACAACACATTTCCAAGAGTCAGTGTCTCCCTCAAAACAGAACACCAATCCATTGTTTCTTTAAGTCATGCTTGTAATCTTCCTGAAATGCATCACAGAGTTACAGAATATGATCAAGGAACTACATGAGCCTTGGGAGACTATGTGTCAGGAAAATAAAATGCCCTCACATATTTATCCTTATTTTTAGTGATGCTGACATTTGTAAATACAATCATACTTATTACATTCTCATGTGGACTAACAGATTAAATCCCCAGTTTCCAAAGTATGGAATATTTCATTTTTTAGAAATCTAAATTACTGAAAAATTCATAGGTCCTTTTTCCTATTTTAAATTTCCAGGATATCAGACTCCACAAAATGCAAAGTGTGCTCAAAGAACCAAATAAATTTTAATATTAGCTTAAGTCAAAAACATTGGGAAATCTGATATAGAAATATAACCACTACATAATTTCCTTAAAATCCTACAACAAATTTCTCTTGATATTAAGATTCATCATTAATCTTCTCTACCAATAAAGGTAATAAAAATAGGGGGACTATAAAGAAAATCTGGGTCAATAAGAGGCAATGATAAAGAATTTGTTCATCCTGGCATTTTTCTCCTTGACCTCAAGCTGCTGTACTATTCTTTTTCTTATTGAAGTATAGTTGATATACAACACTGTATATACGTACAACAGTGATTCACAATTTTAAAGGGTATACTCCATTTATAATTATTAAAAATAGGCTATATTCCCTATGTTGCACAATATATCCTTGTACTTATTTGCTACATAGTAGTTTGTACCTCTTAACCACCTACCCCGACACCTTGCACTTCCCTCCCCCTCTCTCTCCACTAGTAACTACTACTTTGTTCTCTACTCCTGTGAGTATATTTCTTTTTTAAAAAAATGTATTCACTACTTTGTTTTATTTTTTCAGATTCCACACATTTGTTGTTGTTCAGTTGCTAAATTATGTTCGACTCTCTGTGACCCCATGGACTGTGTGTAGTACGCCAGGCTCCTCTGTCCTCCGTATCTCTGGAGTTTGCTCAGAATTATGTCTATTGAGCTTGTGATGCCATCTAAGCATTTCATCCTCTGCTGCCCCTTTGGCCTTTTGCCTTCAATCTCTCCCAGCATCAGAGTCTTTTCCAATGACCCAACTGTTCGCTTTGGGTGGCCAAAGTATTGGAACTTCAGCTTTAGCATCAGTCCTTCCAATGAGCATTTAGGGCTGATTTCCTTTAGGATGGACTGGTTGGATCTCCTTGCAGTCCAAGGGACTCTCAAGAGTCTTCTCCAGCAACAACAGTTTGAAAACATCAACTGTTTAGCACTCATCTTTCTTTATGGTCCAACTCTCACATTCGTACATCACTGCTGGAAAAATCATAGCTTTGACTTTCTGAACTTTTGTTGGCAAAGTGACCTCTCTGCTTTTTAACATGTTGCCCAGGTTTGTCACAGACATCGAAGGAGCAAGTGTCTTATAATTTCATGGCTGTAGTCACTGTCCACACAGATTCTGCAGCCCAACAAAATAAAATCTGTCAGTGCTTCCACTTTTCCCCCTTCTCTTTGCCATAAAGTGATGGGATCAGAAGCCATTATCTTAGTTTTCTGAATGCTGCGTTTTAAGCCAGTTTTTTCACTCTCCTATTCCACCCTCATCAAGAGGCTCCTTAGTTCTTCTCTTTCTGCCATTACAGTGGTATCATCATAACTGAGGTTGTTGATATTTCTCCCGGCAATCTTGATTCCAGCTTGTGATTCATGCAGCCTGGCATTTCGCATGACCTAGTCCGCATAGAAGTTAAATAAGCAGGGTGACAATTTACACCCCTGCTGTACTCCTTCCCCAGCTGGGAACCAGTCTGTTGTTCCATGTCCCATTCTGCTGCTTCTTGACCCACAGACCCACAGGTTTCTCAGGAAACAGGTAAGGTAGTCTGTTACTTTCATCTCTTTAAGAATTTTCCACAATTCATTGTGACCCACACATATGTGATATCACACAGTATATGTCTCTCTGACTTATTTCACTTAGTATAATGTCCTTCAAGTGCATCCATGTTGCTGTAAATGGCAAAATTTTCTTCCTTTTTTAAGCAACATACCACTGTATATCTACACCATACCTTCTTTATCCACTCATGTGTTGATGGACACTTAGTGTTAGTTACTCAGCCGTGTCAGACTCTTTGTGCTCCCATGGACTGTAGCCCATCAGGCTCGTCTGTCCATGGAATTCTCTACCAAGAATACTGGAGTCGGTAGCCAATCCCTTCTCCAGGGGATCTTCCCAACCCAGGGATTGAACCTGGCCTCCTGCATTGCAGGCAGATTCTTTACCGTCTGAGTCAACAGGGACACTTAAGTTGCTTCCACACTGCAGGAAGATTCTTTACCAGCTGAGCCACAAGGGAAGCCCCTAAGTTGCTTTCATATCTGGGCTACTGTAAATAATGCTGTTATGAACACTGGAGTGATTGTATCTTTTTGAATTAGTACTTTTTATTCTTTCAGATATATATACCAGGAGTGGAATTTCTGGGTCATAATTGTTGCACTATTCTTACACTCATTGATGGCATTCAACTGAACTTGAAGTGAACATGCTGTTCACAGATATCATCATGCAAAGGACTTGCACGCTTCACGGATTTTCCTCCAAATGTTCACGTGGCTCACTTTATGTTCTAATTTTCTTACATTAGTTTATAGTAGCTTGCAATCATGGTTTAAAGAAGAAACAGATCAGTATCCTCTTTCTTGATAAAATTACTAAGTGGAAATCTGAATCCACAGACATTAAAAAAAAAAAAATACCCAGGCAATCTGCAACAAATTTCTGTTGCATATCCTATAAACATTAAGCAGCTGAACACAAAAGTAGGCCCTATAAGTACCTGCTGAATTGAATCTAATAACAAAGACCCTCTTGAGCCTGGAACACAGGAGCGCTGTCAAATAGCTAACCAGCAGCATCACTGTCAAAATACAGAACTTTTCTCCAAACATGCAATTGTTATTCTTTGCTTGAATTTAAACACTCTATATTCATATATTTCTAGCTCAGGTAAGTATGTTACATAAATTATTTTTATACAGTTATAATAAGTGCAGTAGTAATTGCCATTTTAAAAAATGAACAGCAGATAAATTCCCATCATACTCTATCAAGGCTACTCAAAGAAAAAATTCAGGATGTAGGCCTTTAAAAACCACTTTAAGATTAAGGGCAAGGTCTGATAATATACTGTGTTCCTAGTACCCCAGAGATCCTACCGCTGAAAAGGCAAACACCAATGACCATTCAAATAGGACCTAAAATAAATAGCTACACTCGCTGCATCTAAACCATACACTAGGAGACACCTACCACTAGAGGGCAGTCAAGATCTAACTATAGATTAAAAGTATACATTATAGTAAGCTGGAAGGCAGGCTCGTCTCTTGAAAATTTTACACTTATCTAGAATCCTTTAGGTGTATCTACTAACTTTATAAAATCACTGATATTAATCAGTCATTATTTAACCTCCTGGTATAGTCTCTAAGTAAGCAATTCAAATCCTGATAAAACCTTGTAATGAATAAGCATAAATGACTTTTCCAAATATGTTAAAATATTATTTAGGATAATTCTCCAAAGATAGTACAATTTCAACACTGAGTTCGTATTCATCCTGGACTACGTAAGTCAGCATTCTGCTGACTAATAGAAAATAAATAATAACCCTGATGAAATACATAAGGTCGAGTATTCTGGTCATATGCGAACAGCCGACTCATTGAAAAATACCTGGTGCTGAGAAAGACTGAGGGCAGGAGAAGAGGGTGTCAGAGGATGAGATGGGTGGACGGCATCACCAATGCAATGGACAAAATAAACTTGGGCAAACTTCGGGAGATGGTGAGGGACAGGGAGGCCTGGCATGCTGCAGTCCCTGGGGTCGCAAAGAGTTGAACACGGTTGGGCAACTGAACAACAACAGACTCAATTTTAACAAAAATATTATGCCCTAAGGTAAGGTACACAATCTATATTCAAAATGGATAACCAACAAAGGACCTACTGTATAGCACACGGAACTCTACTCATGAGTAAAGCGGCAGCCTGGAGGGGAGGGGAGTTTGAAGAATGGATACATGGATATGTATGGCTGAGTCCCTTTGCTCATCACCAGAAACTACCACAACATTGTTAACTGGCTATAACGCAATACAAAATAAAACATTTAAAGTTTAAAAAAAAAATTTATGCTGTTAATATTTCTGATGTCAGCATAACAGTATTGCCAGTTACAAACTAAAGTTTTAAATTTTATCTTAGTGATCAGACATTTTGCTTCATTCCATAAATCACCTCACATCTATTTTTTCATTTGCATTTTTCACCATCCTTGTTCTGAAGATCACAATTTCCCAAAAGCCTCGCAACTGGTCTCTCTATCCAAGCACCCTCCCCCTCCCATCTGTTCCCTCCCTCTGTTGTCACAGCGGTACTGCTGCTGGGCACTCTAACCATAAATCAAACTTCTGCTTTAAAACTTCCTGAGGCTAGAACTTCTCATACAAACTTACCATGTTTATAGCTGGGGTTTTCAAAATAGTCCATATTTTAGCCTAATCCTTCTATATCCAACTATTGCTATTCTCTGTCCACTTACACTCTGTATCTTAGCCTAACTTGACAATCAATTGTCCCTCATCTCTTTCTGTATTCAATTATATCAGGTACACTTCCCCTCTGGCAAGAATGCTCTTTCTACCACCAATCCCAACCAAGTATTTTGATCTCTCTAACGGTGAACTCAGACACTGTTTCTCTGATTGGAAAATGAATCTTTCTTATGTGTGTTCCATAGCTTTCAGTGACCACACATGATAAACAGAATAGACTCCACAGAACAAGTTAAGAACATTCATCAAACAAGCAACAACAAGTGTAACAACAATTACAACAAACATAATAACAAATCCTGGAGGAAGGGTGGATCCAGAGCTGCCTCATTTTATTGTTTAAAATGTTCAATTTTCAACAAAAATAATGAGACATGCAAATAAGAAAGTATGTTTTATATATATGGCGGGGGGAGTCAATAGAAACTGTCACTGAGGAATCCCAGATACTGGACTTTAAGACAAAAATGTTAAACTAGCTATTTCAAATATATTCAAAGAATGAAAAGAAATATTGTCTAAAGAACTAAAGGGAAATATGAGAAAAATGTCTTACCAAACAGAGATTATAAATAGAGACTGAAATTACTTTAAAAAGAAATTCTGGAGTTAAAAATTATAATGACTGAAATTAAAAATTCTCTAGAGGGGCTAAACAACAGGTTTGAGCTGGAAGAAGAAAGAATCAATGAATCTGAATAAAGATCCACTGAGATTATTAAGTATGTAAAGCAGGGGAAAAAAAGAAAAAGAAGAAAAATAAGCAGAGTCTTACAGACCTGCCAGATGCGGCAAGCCTAACAATGTACACATAACGAATATCTCAGGAGAGGAAAGACAGAGAGAAAGAGGCGAAAGAATACTTAAAGAAACACTGACAAAACATTTTCCAAATTCGGTGAATAAAATTAATTTACAGATACAAGAAGCTCAACAAAATCCAAGTAAGATAAACTCAAAGAAACATGCAATGCACATCACAGTCAAACTACTGAAAGACAAAGAGAGAATCCTGGAAGCACCAAGAAAGAAGCAGCACGTCACATACAAAGATCCTTCATACAAGTAACAGCTGATGCCTCATTTGAAAACATGGAGACCAGAAGGCAATGGGGTGAATATACACAGTGCTGAAGGGAAATGCAGCTAGAATTCTATGTTCAGTAAATCTTTATTGTTCTCTCCAAGGCTTCTAACATACAGCATCACTCTTTCACTTTTCCCTCTTAGAAAATAACCTCACTTAATATTTCAACAGAGAATTCTAACTAAACAGTAACAATTCCCCTAGCTTCTTCTTGATTTTCCATAACATAGTTTACTGCATCTTTTAAATCCTTACTGCTCCCCCATCAAGCTTAGTGGTGTGTGTATTCTTCTTATGTAAGGCCAAACCTTTTACCTGTGTTGTAAACTTCATTTCCCCACCCTTAATCATCCTCAGATCATGCTTCATCAAGTTTCTCTCCTTTATTTTCAACCTCCCCTTTCCTCTGATTCTTCTTCTTAGAACCAGAAACCATTTCTTAAAAATGTTCAAATTTCTCCTATTTAAAAAATGGAAAAATGTAATCCTCTCTTTCTCTCTAGCAATAGTCTCAGCTACACACATACTCACACACATGTGTGTGTGTGAATACACAAATGAACATGTGTGTGTGAGTGTGTGTAAATTTAGTCTTGGTTGTTGTGTATAGTTGTCTCAAACACAGCTCAAACTGAAATTCAACGTGTTTAAAACCAAACTCAGCATCTCCCCGATTTCCCATCTCTGATTGTTCCAAAACCATTCCAGACACCTCCTTCATCTTTCTACCGATTCTATCTCTAAAGGTCAAACAAGTCTGTCCTATTCTCTCTATGCACAGTGCTGGTTAAGTTCAGGCCTTTGACACTTGTCATCAACACCAAACTGCTGTCCTCACCTTTCAGTTTGTGCACTTTCAGCCCATTCTCCAAAGAGAAATGGAATGATTCCTTCAGCTGAAAAACCTTCTGTTTCAGTCTCTGCCTTCTCTCCTTCATTTCCTTCTACTTCTCAAACTCTACTTGACATGCAGTCATGCAAACCCAGCTGAAAATCCCCAGGTGCAGTCCTTCCTTGACTGCCAAGCCTTCACACACTACTCCCTCTGTCTGAACAAATGAACCTGACTGATTCCTACTGACTCTTCTAAGTAGATGGAAAACACATCTCCAAATATTGTGTCACACTTCTCTTCAAAATCTGTGGGCTTAAGTGTGAGATGCATTTAGTGACTCACGTCCAACAAACAGAATATGGTAGAAGTCATTGCAATATGCATTGAGGCTTCTTCCTTGCACTATCTCTTAGATTACTCACTCTGGGGTAAGCCAGCTGCTATGTGAAAGCACTGAAGTATCTCTGTGAGGAGGTCTTCATGACAAGGAACTTAGGTCTCTTGCCAATATACAGAGAAAATCTGAGTCCTTTAACCAATAATTACGCAATTGAACTGTCTTAGCAGCAAATCCCCCAGCCCCACTGAAGTCTTCAGATGACTGCAGCCTTGGTGGACTTGACAGAAACCTCAAGAGAGGCCACGATCCAGAACCACCTGAATAATCCACTTGTGTGCACGGGCTAAGTGGCTTCAGTCATGTCTGACTCTTTGCGACCCTATGGACTGTAGCCTGCCAGGATCCTCTGTCCATGGGATTCTCCAGGCAAGAATACTGGAGTGGGTTGCCATGCCCTCCTCCAGGGGATCTTCCCAACCCAGGGATTGAACCCACATCTCTTATGTCTCCTGCATTGGCAGGCGAGTTCTTTACCACTAGCACCATCTGGGAACCCAATGATATCCATTCACAAATACCTAAAAGATAGAAACTTTGAGATCAACAAATGTTTGTTGGTTTAAGCCATTAAATTTGAGGGAGGGAAAAGTTACACAGCAGTAGATAACTAATACATATCCTCTAAGAAGACTTCTCTGACAGCTCAGTTAAACCACTGCTGTGATACTTGGGGATTAATGCTTACATCACACAAAAGTGTGAAAAATTTAGCCTACTTTCCCTGCCTATAATGAAATCTACCTGTGGGCAAACTTTTTCATTCATTGTTGAATCTAAGCAGAGTAGATGTTCAATAACTACATATTAAAATCAAATGGAAATGAGGATGATCTGAAATAGGCAAGTAATATGAAACTCAAAGATGGCATGATGGACAAGATGACTTGATGGACAAGAGATTGAGCAAGCTCTGGGAGTTGGTGATGGACAGGGAAGCCTGGTGTGCTGCAGTCCATGGGGTCACAGAGTCAGACACGACCGAGCAACTGAACTGAACTGAAGCTGCTTTTCTTCCTTCTTGAAATTCCTATAAGTCACGAGAAAGTAGGGAAGCATAACATACTAATATATTGCTTCACTGATGTGTTAAAGCAAAATTATATTACACTTGTAAATAATATGTATGTAAATATGTATGTCATCAGAATAACATCTTATTCAGCATCCTCCTGAATATAGTTCTCACTAAAAGTGAATGTATCAGATGTATATGACACGATTTATGCCCATAATTGATAATGTCTTTAAATATAATCATCATTATTTTTCTCTAGCATATACTGCATGTTTCTTTATATAGGGTAAAATGTATTCTCCTCCTTGAACACTGACTGCAATTAACTAATTCCTTGAAAACTCAAGGTTATTGTTAGAGCCATCATTAATCATTTCTCTGAGCTGCAGTGGGTTTGTTTCTTTACTGTTTTCTCTTTAATTAGCTGGCTGTCATCTATAACTTAAGAACTGAGTCAGCTTGACATTGGCAGCACTCTACATAATTTTCAATGCTCAATCAGAAAAGTAATGGTATAGGAAATACATATAAATAGGGTAAATAACTTCCAAAATGTTTTAAATAAAGCAGAGTTAGGGAAGGAAGTGAAGAACACACTACTAAGAGTCTAGGCAGCCAAAATATAAATATTCATGTAGAAAGGGATAAAAATAAAATTGGAGGATATCAAGTGGTTGCTGTATTAGACTTTAAAACCAATGATGATTTTTTTCACTGAACCTTTATTATCATCATTATAACATTTTTCCATCAGAAAAGATAAAGATTGTCATCTCTCCTATCTAATACTATCTAGGGAGATACAAAGGTAAGAAAATATAAAGTTAGAAAGAGGCCCCAAAACATCTATGACTATTGTACACTTGCTAGATATTTATTGTATGCATATTAGATATATACCTAATAGAGTAGTTGAATCAAATATTTTTAAAGTATGGAAAATACTGGAAAATGGTATACTATCACAGGCATTCTTAATGAATATTTGTATGCTCAATATATCCAACTGTTCATTAAAGAGTGAGTTTAATAGGTCATTACAAAAATGGTTTGTAGATTTTTAAAAGCAGGAGCTCTTAACACTATTACTAATGATCGAAGTTCTCCATAGGATACCATAGTCACTAAGAAGATGTAGGAAAAGATATTTGCAATTATGAGAGTTTACTCATAATAATTCATGAGCGGGTATTTGTAAGGCTTCCTCAGACAACCACTTTGCCTTATTGCATTTCTTTTTCTTGGGGATGGTTTTGGTCACCACCTCCTGTACAGTATCACAAACTTCCATCCACAGTTCTTCAGGTACTCTGTAATCCCTTGAATCGATTATTGGGAATAGATTGGGATTCTCTTGAATAGAATCCCTTGAATCTATTGGGAATATACATAAATGTCTGAAAGTGTAGCCAAAAAATGAAGATAATTTATCCCTTTTTTGCCAAGAGAACATGCTGGTCATAGCAAATATCCTCTTCCAACAACAAAAGAGATAACTCTACACATGAACATCACCAGATCATCAATACTGATCAGATTGACTACATTCTTTGCAACTGAAGATGCAGAAGTTCTGTTTATAGTCAGCCAAAACAGGTCTATACAGCTCCTTATTGTAAAATTCAGGCTTAAATTGAAGAAAGTAGGGAAAAGCACTAGGCCTTATGATTATACAGTGGAGGTGACGAATAGATTGAAGGGGTTTTGGAGTGAACCAAAACTTCTTAAGTGAACAATGCAAAGAAATAAGAGGAAAAACAATACAATGGGAAAGACTAGAGATCTCTTCAAGAAAACTGGAGATACCAAGGGAATATTTCATGCAAAGATGGGCACAATAAAGGGCAGAAACAGCAAGGATCTAACAGAAGCAGAAGAAATTAAGAAGAGGTGGCAAGAATACACAGAAGAACTGTTAAAAAACGTCTTAATGATCTAGATAACCACAATGGTGTGGTCACTCACCTAGAGCCAGACATCCTCGAGTGTGGAGTCAAGTGGGCCTTAAGAGAAGCATTACTACAAACAAAGGTAGTGGAGGATGCAATTCCAGCTGAGCTATTTCAAATCCTGAAAGATAATGCTGTTAAAGTGCTGCATTCAACACGCCAGCAGATTTGGAAAACTCAGCGGTGGCCACAGGACTAGAAAAGGTCAGTTTTCATTCCAATTAATTGCAAAGAAAGGCAATGACAAAGAATGTTCAGACTACCACATAATTGAACTTATTTCACATGCTAGCAAGATCATGCTCAAAATACTTCAAGCTAGGCTTCAGAAGCACATGAACTGAGAACTTCCGGATGTACAAGCTGGATTTAGAAAAGGCAGAGGAACCAGAGATCAAATTGCCAACATACCCTGAACCATAAAATAACCAAGGGAATTCCAAAAAAGAAAAAATCTACTTCTGCTTCATTGACTACATTAAAGCCTTTGTGTGGATCACAACAAACTGGAAAATTCTTAAAAGAATGGGAATACCAGACCACCTGACCTGTCTCCTGAGAAGCCTGCATATGAGACAAGAAGCAACAGTTAGAACTGGACATAGAACAACAGATTGGTTCCAAATTGCAAAAGGAATACATCAAGGTTGCATGTCGTTACCCTGCTTGTTTAACTTATACTCAGAGTACATCATGTGAAATACCAAGCTGGATAAATCACAAGCTGGAATCAAGATTGCTAGGAGAAATATCAACAACTTCAGATACACAGATGATACCACTTTAATGGCAGAAAGAGAAGAGGAACTAAAGAGTCTCTAGATGAGGGTGAAGGAGGAGACTGAAAGAGATGGCTTAAAACTAAATATTAAGAAAACTAAGAAGATGGTATCCAGTCCCATTACTTCATGGCAAATAGAAGGGGAAAGGGGGAAAGGTGGAAGTAGTGACAGATGTCCTCTTCTTGGGCTCTAAAATCACTGTGGATGGGACTGCAGCCATGAAATCAGAAGACAATTGCTTCTTGGCAGGAAGGCTATGACAAACCTAGACAGTGTGTTGAAAAGCAGAGAGAGTACTCTGCCAACAAAAGTCCATAGAGTCAAGGCTATGGTCTTCCCAGTGGTCACATACAGTTCTGAGAGCTGGACTATAAAAAAGGCAGAGCACCAAAGAATCAATGCCTTCAAACTATGGTGCTGGAGAAGACTCATGAAAATCCATTGGACAGCAAGGAGATCAAACCAGTCAAGCTTAAGGGAAATCAACCCTGAATACTCCTTGGAAGAACTGATGCTGAAGCTGAAGCTCCAGTATTTTGGTCACCTGATGCAGCTGACTCATTGGAAAAGTCCCTGATGCTGGGAAAGACTGAGGGCAGAAGGAGAAGAGGCATCAGAGGATGAGATGGCTGCACGGCATCACCAATGAACTTGGACAAACACTGGGAGATGGTGAGTGACAGGGAGGCCTGGTGTGCTGCAGTCCATGCAGTCAGAGAGTCGGACATGACTGGGTGACTGAACAACGACACAGGATAAGCATATATAAATATCCACTTGTTACACGTAATAACATTATATAAATATCAGCAATCATTACTATTTAAGGTTGAACTTCTATGCAGAGATACTAAGCTAAAAATATTAGTCATTAGAGAATATCCAGCATAGATTTTAAGAGTTTTCTACCAAGAAATATAGGCACTGCAAAGAAACACACAGAGCTCATGTCATTTTTGGCAGTTTTAAAATATGGATGTTAATACAACTCAAACCATAGGAGAAAATGATTAAGGGGTTGACTATCTTAAACCATATTCTTAAAAAGTATTATTCAAAGGAAATGTGTTCTTCATAGACCCTTTAAAAATCCATATATTCCACACATTTATTGAGTGTCTGTTCTAGAGTGTTTTCCTTCAAGCAAAATATTGCACTAATTAATTACTATGGCCTATATGTGAGACTCTAAATAATGAAGATTTAGAAAACACTAGCTCATCATCCTAAATTTACAGTAAGTTTCCCACATATGAACGAGTTCCATTCTGAGAACACGTTGACAAATTTAATTTGTTCATGAGTTCAACCAAGTTAGCCTAGGCACTTAACTAACATAGTCAGTTATATAGTATTGTAATAGGTTTAGAATACTTTCCACACAAATAATACATAAAAATAAACACAAAAATTAAAAGATTTTCACCCTTACGTTACAGAACTTTGAAAAGTACAGTAGTACAGGACAACAGCTGGATACAGGGGTTAGCGAACAGGCAAGACGAGTTACTGCTGGAGGAGGGACAGGAGGTGGAAGCGGTGGAGCTGAAGGACCCTCAGCAAGAGGAGATGGGGGGCAAGCTTCAGCATCACTCACGCCTGAAGTGACTGGGCATGTGAACCCACATTCGCATCTTTGAAAGTTTGCAACTTGAGGATTCATATGCAGAGGACTTACTATTCTCCCATAAACAACTAAAACCAGCTGTTCTGAAAGAGAGCTGGTGAGGTGGGTGGGACTGAGGGGCAATATCAGAATCACAGAATTAACTGTGTCCTCAGACTCTTCAAGAAGGTAAACTCATTTCTTCCCCTCTGCAGAAGCACCAAGGTCCTCAGTCACTCTGATGAGAGATGATCTAGTCCTTTAAGTGTCCTTCAGGACAAAAGTTCGCTAAACTCCTGGCCTGCGTCACATACTTCAAATAAAGGACTCTTATCTCACACTCCCTTTTATTCATGCATTTGGCTTTTAAGAATTTACAATGTGATTTTTCAATGAGAGGAGAAGAAAGTGAAATGGAAATACCATGATCCTGATCAGGTGCCTCCAGGTTGTAGCCATATCCCAGGAGTGTGCGTACAGCCTCACGGAGGCTATCCTTATTGGATTTCTTAGTTCTGTCATCTAGAAGGGCATAGGGAACAAGCCGAGGGTTTCTTCTGTTCTTTACATCCTACAGGAAGGAAAAAAAAAAGGTATGTGATCATCAAAGGACAACCAACAGCATTTGGAAATCAGCCACCAAATACATCAAAATATAAAGTGTCTGAAGGTAGATATTGCGCTTTCTACCTTCCCTTTGTCTTTCCAGGGTGTAGGAGTTAGTGAAATACTACCAGTATGAAGAATCTATCAACTGAGTGACTGATCAATGTAAATCAGGCTCTCTCCATGAAAAACAAATGTAAAATAACAGTAATAACAAAAACCAACTTCAATGATCTCAATAACCATCATCCATCTGTCAAGATTGCAAGGCAATGGGCTAACTTAAGAGAACCTACCATTTCCTTGCCCAGTTGACTGACAGGTCTTTGTTACAAAAAAAGCCTAATTAGTAACCATTATCACTCTGATTTTTGAGTCAATGTACAACACAAAGCCGCTGTCCCTTCCTCAGAGAAAAGTCAGTGTGTGACGGCCACCTCACAAACTCAAATAGCTTAAAAAATAATAAACTGACTCCATCAACTGGTGAACCAGGTAATAGCGGGAGCATTACAAGAACTGCAAACCTCACAATTTTTTATAAAAGAGGCTCCAAGTTTAAAGCATGATTAAAATGGCAGTGACCAAGCAAGAAGATAGGCTATCTTACCATCTTAACAAAAGAATACATAATTTAAGGGTAAATTCAAAAATCTGGGCAGTGGAGATGCTCCAAGACTGCAAGTCTTTCTAACACTTAAGAAATTACTTCTTTGCATTCATTTGTTGCTGCAGATTTGATCAAACTTTCCATATTCCAGGAGGCATGCTGCTGCTGCTGCTAAGTCGCTTCAGTCATGTCCAACTCTGTGCGACCCCATAGATGGCAGCCCACCAGGCTCCCCCGTCCCTGGGATTCTCCAGGCAAGAACACTGGAGTGGGTTGCCATTTCCTTCACCAAAGCATGAAAGTGAAAAGTGAAAGTGAAGTCGCTCAATCGTGTCCAGCTCTTAGCAACCCCATGGACTGCAGCCCACCAGGCTCCTCTGTCCCTGAGATTTTCCAGGCAAGAGTACTGGAGTGGGGTGCCATTGCCTTCTCCACCAGGAGGCATATTCAACCTCAATTTATCTTAGCATGAAGAACAATTTGGATGCTGTAGATATTCCCAAACATTCTCCAAAAAATATTAGCTATTTGGTGGATGGCATTTGTTCTGGTTAGGGAGGAACAAGGAAAACTATTTCCCAATTTCTTCTTCCCCTTCTCTAGCAAATCTGTAGTAAATACCTTATACTGACTACCTGACCATTTGGACCAGAGTTCAAATCATCTGGGTTGCTTACTGGGGAATCCCACTCCAAAGCCAGCCCCAAAGAAAAAAGCACCATAAACAGCTTCAAGCCACATTACCCAATGTCTGTTAGTTATTCTCATGAGTGTGACCATTAATAGAGATCCATGGACTTGCCTGGTGGGCGGGCGGTTAAGAATCTGCATCCCAGTGCAGGGAATAGGGGTTTGATCCCTGGTCTGGGAAGATCCCACATGCCACAAGACAACTAAGCCTGCATGTCTTACCACTTACCAGCACCCATCCCTTTCAAAATGGCTGCAATCCCCCAGCTTTTCCTAGAGAAAAATTAACAGGCCTCTGATGAATCACACTTTCTGGATATGGTGTTCTGGGGATCTGATTATACGAAGAAGCTGCTACAGGGGTTTCCATGCACATGAGTGCTTGAAATCTAGTGTGCTGGAGACACAGAAGGAACTCAAGCAAACACCTGCTCTCAAGAAGTTTACAATCCCATGCTGAACCAGACTATTTTAAATAGAGGATGATGAAAAATTAAAGACAACGCTCATTCAGATAACCCAACAAAACTGTGTTTTGTCAGTGGGGAATGGGGTGGAAGCTGGGAGAAAGGACGGAGAAAGTTCCAAAGAGAGCTTTGGCCAACTCAGACAGAACCCTGTGCTTTTACAAAGAGGATCCACCTGCACAAGGAAGAGATGGAGAGCAGAGGGGTCCTGGTTTGCCCCACAGACTCATGTGATCTGCAACGCAAGGGAGCAGTCCTTCGGCAAAAAAACAGTGAGGACTGCCCAATCCCCCTGTGGCATGTGGCTCAGGTTCTCACACACACACACAATGCTGAAGCCGGCTGAGTACTGATGATCTCCTCAGTTACAACAACTTTAATTCAATACAAGAACAGCTTATTTTATGAAGTAAATCAAGGCTGTGCAGTTTTCCTTAGCCTTTGAAATGACAAAAGTTGTGGGCTAAGAAGAATGTTGGAAATATCAAATCAACATTTAGTCTTTATCCTGCTGGTAAGTAACAATCCAGTTTAGTCCTGAAAAGCTTTAAGTAAAGGTACTGCCCACCACGAGCTGCCAAGAAGTACTGTAACAAGAAAGAGGAGAATTTGAGCTCTGGAGGCAAAAAGGCTTGATTCCCATCCCAGTTCTGCCACCTGGGTAGCATTGGACAAACTGCTTTCAGGCTCCCCATGTATCATATGGGAATTGCAAATAAAAATTGTTCATCCTTCATGGAATCTTTGTAAGAAAACACACATAAAATTCTAGACATAGTGACGGCTGTTTAACAATAATAGCTGTTTTGTGTACTATTTGTTAGGTGCTAAGCCTTTCTCATATATGCTATATATTGAAATTCAATAATTTAGTGAGGAAGAAACAGTGGCACAGAGAGAATTTAAGTGGCCACTCCAAGGTCACACAGTCACTAAGAGACAAGGCTAAAATTTGCTCTGTTTTGCTGTCCCCATACACACCCATTGTCTGTCAGTTATTCTCACGAGTGTGACCATTAATAGAGATCCATGGACTTGCCTGGTGGGCCGGCGGTTAAGAATCTGCATCCCAGTGCAGGGAACAGGGGTTTGATCCCTGGTCTGGGAAGATCCCACATGCCACAAGACAACTAAGCCTGCATGTCACAGCTGCTGAAGTTTGTGCCTCTAGAGCCACAACAAGAGAAGTCACTGCAATGAGAAGCTTGCGCACTGCAACTGGAGAATAGCATCCACTTACCATAACTATAGAAAGCCCAGGCACAGCAACAAAGACCCAGAGCAGTCAAAAATACAATTTAAAAAAAAATTTTAAAAATAGAGGCCCACAATTCTGAAATCTAGAAAAAGAAATTTTTTTAAACTAAGTTTAATAAAAACACAGTTGGTGGCAAAAAATGGCCTGCATTGATGCAAGGCTGTTGATAATCTTTTTTTCTCTCTCCTGGTTTCATCAGTCTACACTGCTGAACAAAGAATAATTTATACATAGTCTGCTGCTCTGCTGAGGGCACTATGGAACAACTTCATTTTACCACCATTCAAAAAATCTGGATTATGAAATTCATCTGGCCCAAGGGGCATTAAATGTGACATTATGGACCTCTTTTATTAATTTATCTTGATACTATCACATTTTACATACTTAAAAACAATCCTAAAAATCAATCTCAGAGAAATGTCACAAAACCACGTTATAAATCAGTGGTCTGGAAACGTTCACTGGGAGCCTCATGATAAAAACCAGGCTTGAGGACTGACGTCCTGGGTCCAGCAACAAACAAGTGCTTCAGTGCATACGTGCGTTAAAGATATCTATATGATGTGAGTTTCAATATAGTCATTATTTAATCTCTCTGTTACAAAGTATACTAGTCCCCACTTAGGTCAATTTCAGAGCATGTGCTGTAGAGCTAAGGTCCCACATACCTGTTGGATGCCGTAGGTCCAGCCCTGTCGAATCCGATCCCGAGCCCACACGTTATGAGCATTTTCCGCCAACTTGTCCACCATAGCCTCTTGAGATGGGGTGAGTTTGATAAAGCTCAGGTCCATTGGGGCAGGCTTGTATCCACTTGTCAGTTGGTAACTACAAAGCAAAGCCAAAGACATAGACAATAGGCCTGTCCAAAAAAAATCAAGGTTGAGAAATTCCTATATTAATCTTTTAACTCCAATTGTTTCTAATTTTTATTGTTCCATAGACCACAGTGGGCTTCCCTGGTAGCTCAGCTGGTAAAAAATCCACCTGCAATGCAGGAGACCCCAGTTCAATTCCTGGGTTGGGAAGATCTCCTGGAGAAGGGATAGGCTACCCACTCCAGTATTCTTGGGCGTCTCTGGTGGCTCAGCTGGTAAAGAATCCGCTTGCAATGTGGGAATGTGGGAGACCTGGGTTCGACCCCTGTGTTGGCATGATCCCCTGGAGGAGGGCATGGCAACCCACCCCAGTATTCTTGCCTGGAGAATCCCATGGGCAGCGGAGCCTGGAGGGCTACAGTCCATGGGGTCGCAAAGAGTCAGACATGACTCAGTGACTAAGCACAGCAGAGCACAGCCCACAGTGGTGACCCGTGGTGATATGCTTTCACTTAAACTAAAAACTCATCCGGTGGAAAAGCCACCTGATCTTTATGTTTTCACTTTTATATCACTAAAACAGAAATGAAGCAACACCTCTCTCTCAAATTTGAGAAGCATTTATCATTGTTTGTGTCCCAAACGTTGATGCTTTCGTATAGCATAAATCAAAGTATCAGTAATTAAAATAGTTAATGAATTTCTCTTTCTGTTAAGTCCTCAGTTTTCTTCAACATTTACTTGTTATATTCATGTAATATTTATTTCAGGAATCTGTGTATCCTTTCAGACACAAGCTGTTCATTATTCTACAGGGGAATTCTAACACATTCATACATTATTTTTCTATTGCCATTCCAAGTTACATAATTTAGGAAGCCTCTAGATAAGACAGAGACTAGAAAATACCAGGCATGTAATCATCTAAAATATGATTAAGGCCTGGATTTTAGGGAATGCTTACCAGAGGCTATTTCCACACTTTGAGCTAGAGAAGAAAGGTATCAAGACCAGTATAATTTTTAATTTGGGGGGAGAAATAGCAAATTGAAAATATAAAAATTTTCAGACTTCCCTCATGGTCCAGTGGTTAAGAATTTGCCTGCCAATGCAACAGACACAGGTTCCATCCCTGTTCTGAGAGGACCCCACATGTTGCAGGGCAACTAAGCCCATTTGCCACAGCTACTGAGCCCATGCTTTAGAGCCTGTGAGCCCCAACTACTGAAGCCCATGTGCCCTTGAGCCCATGTAGCCAAAAATAAATAAACAAACAAATAAAATTTTAAAAAGAAAGAAAATATAAAATTTTGCACACACATTTATTAGGGCGATATGACTGCTACATGCACACACACACACACAGAGACATCCGTCTCATCTATTAGAGAGACTGGCACAAAGCCTACTGTACAGCTGGTTCTCTTTCATTCTCTGTCACTGTTCCGTCCCCTTCCATCAACTGTGCCTTGGGGTCAGGATCTGCTTCTGATCCATTTTTCTAATTATCATTATACTTAGAAGAGTGCCTGGCAGAGAACAGCCTTTCGATCTATAGTCTTCAAAAGGACTCACTTTATGTACAAAACGAATATAAAGAGATACACATCTTCATCTCAAAGATTCTCCTTTGGTGCAAACAAAGTAAACAAAACTTGCCAGATGATTACGCTAAGTTAGAAAAAAAAAAAGACCAGAACATGAGAAAATGGTCTAAGATAAAACTATAAATAATCTTTATTCTTCTAATTATTCTGGATTATGGCTAGCCAAATTAAAAGGTAAGCTCTTTAGTAACAAGGAGAAAACCTAAGATAGTGCCTGATATGTGGTAGATATTCAATAAAAATCTGCTGACTGAATCTGTGTATGACAGAAATAAATCATTTAAGGTTGAATAAAGTTGACTTTACCTTAAATAACTTCATTATACTTCATTGAACTTCTACTTCATTATAAGACATCTTGCATTTTATAAATGATTTATCTATAGGCAGAAGTCTTAAAGAACTTTTTGTTTTGTTTAAGTAGATCAGATTGGTCTGGCAATTGCAAAAATTGTGGCTAATTACTACCTTATATCACTTCATTTACATCCACAGTTGAATTTACTGACATGAAATTTTGTTCTGTTTTAAATCATTAACAATACATTTTATTTTTCTATAAAGAAGCCACATGGGACTTCTGAATCACTCATACAAATCACTGTCTTTTATAGAATCTGTATATTTAAATGGACATATCTGTCAACTGTAAGCACAGTCTATATTCAAGTTCTCACTTGGAAAATATTTTCTTCAAGAAAGCACTCAATACATTTCAAATGTACCAAGAGGTGATCAAGCCCAGCATCATCTAATTTCCAAGTTTAACATTATTTGCTGGACGAAGAGCTGGGGGCAATGATAAAGAACTGGGTCTTTTGTACTCAACCCCTTCCCACTTCTGTTTCTCACCCCTTTCTCCTGAATTTCCCCAGTATCACCCAGCACATAATTCTCTTTCTTCTCTAATTTTCCCGTGGTCCTGATCCCTCCTAGCTGTGACAGACAGGCTCAAGTTTTGAAGGTACTCTGTGAAGAACTGATTACAGCCTACGCCACCTTAGTGAGTGATATATGTTTTCTAAAAAGAGGAAAGATACTTCTCTTGTGATCAATTCTAATAGTAGACTTGTCAGCAATGTCAAAGGCAGAGGAATTTTTGAAGGGTATTTTCTACAAAAACTTACAGATAAATTCTATTAGTGTATAGTAGAACTACACATTCTACTGTATTTCTGTAGAGTAGTATGACATATACTATATGTACATGCCATAATTCTGGCATAAGCATTTCTCTTTACTTTCTAAATTTTTCTCTCACTGTATACAATATCTATTAGAGTTGCTTTAGTTCTCTAGTAATCACAATGAAAGCCTATGGAGATTCATTTGCATCTACTGATTTGAAATGACCCAATAATTAATTCACATTCATTTTCAGATGTAGACTACGATTCATTCTACCAGCTTTCCTTCATAGTCTAGGGTAAGAAAGAATTTAAAGTTTCAAGTAGTACTTTTAAATGATGAATAATCCCATTCAAATTGAAGTTATTAATTCCCATTTCACCTGAACCTTATTTCCACACTGTTGTACTTCATCTTTTACAGTGTAAATAAATACAAATATCTTTGAAATTAAGACTTCAACCTCAATATGTTAAAAACGGTAACATCATGAATGCTTTTATTAGTGGCATCAATAATGACTTACAAAATCATTCACAGGACATAACAAAGAAAGAATCAAAATCACTATACCAAAATGAGATTTTTAAAAGTACATAAGTGCACTTTAGCAAATCATGCCCATTTCATCTTATTAATACAATCTAACTAGGTACATAAAGATCAACCAACTACTAATAGAACCTATTTTCTTTTTGTGATTGGAAAAGGACAAAGAACGAAGCTTTTGAATAAAATGCAATCGAAGTGAATCTTGGAAGCTAAATAATTCCAAGTAAAGTTTCAGATTGATTTCCAGAAATTTAAAAGAAATAAAGGAAAGATTGCTACAATTCTTCGGAAATGGGATTTTGTAGCCCAAATACTAGGGAAAAGGCATGTCATTAGTAACTACACTAATAGAAAACATGCTTAGCTCATATTAAAGACATCTATGTAGTACATCCTACCTTTTCAAGCTTTCAGGGAAAATTCTCCCAGAACCAATCAATAGGTCTCTTTCTTCTGTCATGTATTTGTCTAGTAGGTGTAGTTTTTAACTTCCTTTACTTTCATATTCTAAGATGCAGGACCATCAATCATTTTGCAAATTTAGGTTATGAGGAATATATATGGTACTAAACAAATACATTCAATATAGTCATTTTCAAAGTGTCAAAGTTCTTTTGTAGTTACTAGCTGTTAGTTTTATTTGATGTAATATATAATAAATATTTTTTTGAAAGTGAGTTTAACAAATCACATAAAACTCTCTGAGCATCAGTTTCCTTACAGCAAAATTTCTTCTAAAAAACTTCTTTGCCTGGTGAGGGGGGCAGGGGTGGCGGGGGGAGGACTGAGGAACCGCCAGTTTCATTTGCATTGAATTACCAAAGATGTAAGCAAACAACCGATAATACTTGGCCCCAGGGGTGAACTGTCATACAAAGCAGCAATTCGATTCTGTGCTTCATTCCCACCTGACCCACATTCTTTCCCCAGGCAGGAATTATAAGTGAGTTTTTAAAAAAAGTGTTCAGTATAATGTCACTAAAGGGCCAATTAAAGTAGTGCAACAAAAACGTGGCAGACACAGAAATACAGAACAGACTTTTGAACTCTGTGGGAGAAGGTGAGGGTGGGATATTTCAAAAGAACAGCATGTATACTATCTATGGTGAAACAGATCACCAGCCCAGGTGGGATGCATGAGACAAGTGCTCGGACCTGGTGCACTGGGAAGACCCAGAGGGATCGGGTGGAGAGGGAGGTGGGAGGGGGGATCAGGATGGGGAATACGGGTAAATCTATGGATGATTCATATCAATGTATGACAAAACCCACTGAAATGTTATGAAGTAATTAGCCTCCAACTAATAAAAAAAAATAAAAATAAAAAAACAAAAACGTGGTAGAATACCAAAACAAGAAGGCTAAGTCTTTTCTGTTTTTCCAGCCTCTCCCACCTCTCAAGCTTTCTTGTTTAGT
Source organism: Cervus canadensis (assembly GCF_019320065.1). Lineage (NCBI taxonomy): Eukaryota > Metazoa > Chordata > Mammalia > Artiodactyla > Cervidae > Cervus > Cervus canadensis. Next base: position 83,222,270 of record NC_057393.1, read on the forward strand.
ATGAATCAGAGTAAATGAAGCTTGGAAGTCATTACATTGTGAAAGATGCACAGTAAACATGAAAAGATTATGTCCAAGTTCAGTGGATGTTAGCTGTAAATTTCAAAACCAAATCAGTCCTCCAAGTACCTTGGAACAAATGGGAAAATCTCAGATGACTGCACACCACAGATACTCAGAACAAGTTTTGCTAGAAGCACAGCTACTAAAAATGGAGCTGGGTTGACATTCTCAAAGAAAGGAGACAGAGAATATTAACAACAACAACAAAACCTCCAGAAAACAAATACAGAAGAATAATTTCAGTTGAGAAATTAGAAGGAATCTGCTTCTTCTACTACTTTTGGGAAATTAGAAGGAATCTGTTTCTTCTACTCCTTCACTTCTTCTCTTTACATGTATTTTAAAAACTCATTTATTTACTTATTTATTTGGCTGTCACTAAATGGAAACAATGACAGACTTTATTTTTTCAGGCTCCAAAATCAATGCAGATGGTGACAGCAGCCATGAAATTAAAAGAAGCTTGATCCTTTTGAAGAAAAGCTATGACAAACCTAGATAGCATATTAAAAAGCAGAGACATTACTTTGACATTACAAAGGCCCCTCTAGTCAAAGCTATGGTTTTTCCAGTAGTCATGTATGGATGTGAGAGCTAGACCATAAAGAAGGTTGTGTGCTGAAGAATCGATTCTTTTGAACTGTGGTGTTGGAGAAGACTCTTGAGAGTCCCTTGGACTGCAAGGAGATCCAACCAGTCAATCCTTCAGGAAATCAACCCTGAATATTCATTGGAAGGACTGATGCTGAAGCTAAAGCTCTAATACCTTGGCCACATGATGCAAAGAACTGACTCATTGAAAAAGACCCTGATGCTGAGAGAGATTGGGGGCAGGAGAAGAAGGGGATGACAGAGGATGAGATGATTGGATGGCATCACCAACTCGATGGACCTGAGTTTGAGCAAGCTCTGGGAGTTGGTAATGGACAGGGAAGGCTGGTATGCTGCAGTCCACGGGGTCGCAAAGACTCAGACACAGCTGAGCCATTGAACTGAACTAATTCGGCTGCATTGGGTCTCAGTTGCAGCATGTGGGATCTATTTCCCTGACCAGGGATTGAACCCAGGCTCCCTGAATTGAGAGCTCAGAGCTTAGCCCTTGGACCACCAGGGAGATCCCCATTTTGCTTTTAAATAAACACATAATATGACATGCCCTGTGCCTCCACCATCTTTAATCCCTTTTTCACTCCAAGTTCTTCCTCATAGCCCCTTCGAAACAAATCAAGAGAGGATCATTTCAAGAAAGACCAAAAAAGCCATTCTTGGCTTTTGGATTTTTAGAATAGGCTTCGAAAAGTCATAGCAGAGATAACAGTATTTAGAGAAAGGCCTTCTGATATGAATAGCTCTACTTTTGAATATTAAAAGAGCAAGGACCTGATGTGCTGGATGAAGGTTTCAGAGCCTAGAGGAGGAGAGAATTAGAGGAATTCAGCATTCTCTACCTGCTTGCCCAGATGGAGACCAGACAGATCCCACAGTCAAGACAGCTTGTGGCTTACTTACCAGATTAGACGCAGGAGAATGGCCAGTTTCTAGAATCTCCCACACCCAAACCCTTGTGCAGCACAGATTCAGGAGAACAGATCTGGCACCAAGCCAAGACTAGGCTGCCAGGCAACATTCCCCCCTCTCTCTGCCTAAAGACTAAAGTCCTCAAGTTGCCGAAGACAGTATTCCTAGGTTTCCAACCTCCAAATGAGGCCTGAGTGGAGGTGAAAGAACAGCAAGGACCTTGAGGACTCAAAAGAGGTGAGGAAGAAAGATCCAGTGTGTGGTCCAAAGATCAGTCAGGAAAACGTGCATCCCCAAATGAGGCAGGAGACAGACGGACCCCAAATGAGGCAGGAGACAGACGGACCCCAAGCTGAGTAGCTGGAGTTTATCCCCCATGGACAGATACTCCAAGATGAGGACAACAGCAGGAGGATATTTGGAGGTGCTAAGCCCTGTCCAGATAAAAGATAGAGACTACAGCTTCCTCACTCTCAAAGTCAAGGAGAGCTTCCCAACTATACATGCACAGAAGGGCTCCTTGGAGATCAAAAAGGAAGGGCTATCACCACATAGTCAGTGATGTTAACCTACCCACTAGGATCCATCTTGGCTGAGAGATGAGCACACAGACACATGGGAGGATCCTGAGAAATACTACAGATGGACCCAGAGCTAGGCAAAGTAAGAGGACAGTCTAGAGGAAACCCAGAAGAAATGCTCCATAAAAGTGATTCAAACTACCCAGAGGGCGCGAGTCTCTCTCTGAATCTGTCCTGTGAGTATATTCACATGTACCTTTTTTCTCCTAATAAACACTTTGTTTCACTACTTTCTGTCTGTTTGTGAGAATTCATTTCAACAAAGCTGATGGGTCAGGGACCCTGTCACACTGGTCACTGGTTTGGTGGCTAGAATTCAGTGCTCTCACCACCGAGACCTGACGTTAATCTCTGGCTGGGAAACCAAAATACTGCTTCAAGCAGCTGCAGGCAAAGGCCACTCAAAATCAGTAAGATGTCAGAAGAGGTAAATGCAGACAATTAATAAAGAATCTTCTTTGACCAACCTGACTCAAGCGCCTCCGAATCCTCTTTCTGACCTGGCTTCTGACCATAGACTTTGACCTTGTTTTGCTTAGTCCAGTTTTAGCAAGACTCCTGCTTAGGTCAGCTTGGTGGAAATCCCCCACTCATGATATCCGATCACATTCCTCATACCCCACCTTTGACATCCTATCACTCTGATCTGCCATTAGCAACAATCCTACAAATTTTGTTTTACCAGAATCCCCTTTTCCCTTGATGTTTCCTCTTAGTAATTTTCCACCCACTGACCCCTAACACTGGTCCTGTCTACAAATCCCCACTTGTCCTTCTTGTATTGGGATTGCCAAAAATTCATTTGGGTTTTTCCATAATATCTCACGGGAAAACCCGAATTTTTTGGCCAACCCAGTGTATGACTACTGAGGTTTCTCTTCCCCTATTGTAATAGTTCTGGAATAAAATTTGTCTTTCTTCCTTTAACTTCTGTCTGGCTCTGGTTTTCTTTGATGTAATTCAGTTCCTGACAGCACACTCAAATGAGAATGTCCAAGGACCCAATGTTTCCTCCCCAATCAGGTGAGTGTCCCAAAGATACATAGCCCTGGGAGTAAGAAGGGGGTAAACTTTGAATTTGAACTGAATTCAAATATTTATCCTGCGCTCAAATGTTTCAGGCCCTGTTCTGGGAACTAATGATACATCGTTGAATAATATGGATAAACAATCTATTTTTATAGGTAATTATGTTTAGATGAGGACTAAGGTAGTAAGCAAAACAAACATAATAGTATGTTAGATGATATTTAAATACTATCAGAAAAAAATCAAGTAGGAAAGGGGACAGGAGAGAAAGCAGAATTTTAAATAGGCTGCAATTTTAAGGAGGCAGAGAAAGACGGCTTTCAGAAGATGACCTTTGAAATCAAAACACATAGGTGAGAATAAAGAGAAAACTGCGATTTCAATTGAGTTTGCAGTGAAAAGCCTAGGAGTGGGTTGTCACTAACAAGCTGCGTTCTGGCTGCAAGGCCCATTGGGTTTAAACAGGAAATTAAGTCCAATGAGAACTAATGAAGAACAGTACATGTTGGCACATTTTAAAATTTGTGGTCTGTGAAATTTACTCACTACACATAAAAACAGTATATAAATATTTCTTTCTTCACAATCACAGGGCCTCATACTTATGGGGAAAAAATCCAGCTGCATTTGTAACACTATTTTTCATTTAGGTAAATATTTATAGACACTGTATTTTGTGTGTGGGCTTGTGTCTATATGCACTGTATAAATATGGGTCTGAATATTCTGGATCCATCTAAGCATTAATTTCTGAAAGTCATTTAAATTTATACACATATATGAACACTGAGAATATCATTTTTAATCTTGTATCTGGCCCAATATGCCTGAGAGATACCAGTTACACCTCAACTTGACATCACGATAGTGGTTTTACAGCAGCAGGGTAAGACTGTGGTGCAGGAGGGAGGGAATTTAGCACAAGTCGTAAATACTTCTCAAATAATTCTAATATACTTTTTCATAACTCAGCACTATCTCTTACTTCCCAGTGATATATAAAGCAACCAGTTTCTGACCTACTACATTTGGGGTTGACTTAACAGCAGATAAGTGCTAACAAAAAGTGTGAATGACAGGCATTGGTATTCAGATAAGAACTGCATTTTCATTTTTTAGATTTAAAAAAATTCTCACTACTCAGGGATATAAGATATTGTGAACCACAATATCTGGGAATGTGTTCCTTTTCAGCTGTATTTTACTTTATTCCTTCAGCAATTGGACTCTGCTCATCAAACTCTGCAGTGGGTCAAGAGTTTGATTTTATAACAAATGTGGGAAGATTTACAAAATTAAGAATAGACAATAATGTGCTGTACTATTCAGCCGCCTGCTGGTTTGCTTAGAGAGGAGGGTGAGGAGAAAGAGGGAGAAGGAAAACAGAACCACAATGAATCACATATTCTATAAACGTCCTCACAGATTTTCAGAGAGATGATCTGTATTATCAGGGAAAAAAACTAACACTCAGGTTGCCTATTTTAAAAAATGGAATGAAGCACATCATTCTAACTACAGTTTGGATCTACATTGTTCTTAAATCTGAAATGGATCTCCTGTAGGCAGTGTATAGTTAGGTCTGTTTTTTTATCCATCCAACTGCTCTATACGGTTTGAATGGTGAATTTAATCCGTTTACATTTAGAGTGATTACTGACATGCAAAGGCATACTAACACCATTTTATTAATTGCTCTCTGGTTACTTTTTATTTCCATTGTTTCTTTTTCCCTCTGTCTATGTCTATATCCATAAATTATTTTCCATGTTGATATGCTTTGTTTTCTCTTTCTTGGTTTTGTTGAGTCCATTCTAGGTTTTTCTTTTGTGGTAACCTTGCAAATTACATAAAATATCATACAGATAAAACAGTCCATTTTAGGCTTAGCAACTCACCTTTGCAAACCTAGAAAGGATCCAACTTTTTCTCCTCTCTTTTATATTACTGATGATACAATTTACTTCTTTTTATGTCCTGCATTCATTAATAATTTATATTTATAGCACTTATAATTCTTTTTATGGGCTTCCCCTGTAGCTCAGTCGGTAAAGAATCTGACTGCAATGCAGGAGACGTGGGTTTGATCCCTGGGTCAGGAAGATCCCCTGGAGAAGGAAATGGCAACCCATTCCAATATTCTGGCCTGGAGAATCCCATGGACAGAGAAGCCTGGCAGGCTACAGTCTATGGGGCCACAAGAGACATACAAGACTGAGAGACTAAGCACACATAATTCTTTTACTATTTTCTTCCTTTAACTTTTGTACTACAGTGAAGGGACTGATATACCACCCTAATACTTCTCTGCGTCAGACTGTCTTTGTTTCTCTAAGAGCAGTGTACTGTGTATTTTTGTTATGTTGTCTTGTTCCTGATCAGCATCTTTTCATTTCACCTTGAAGAATTCCTTTCAACATTTCCTGCAAGTCTCTTGGCGGTGAACTCCCTCAGCTTTTGTCTGGGAAAGCCTTTATGTCTCCTTGATATCTGTAAGGCAACTTTGTTGCATAAAGTATTCTTGGCTGGCAATTTTTATCTCTCAACACTTTGAAGGTGTCATTTCATCCTCTCCTGCCCCATAGAGTTTCTGTTGAGAAATCAACTAATAGCTTAATGAGATCACTTTGTAGGTTACTTTCTTTCCCCCTAGTTTATGTAGGATGATTTCTTTCTCATTGATTTTAGAGTTTCACTGTAGCGCATCTTGGGGAGGTCTTTTTACTTGAGATAAAAGGGCATTCTTTTAGCTTTATGGACTTGTATGTCTAAGTCTTTCCCCAAGCCTGAGATACTCTCAAATATAGTTTCTTTAAATGAATTCCCTGTCTCCTTCTCCCTCTCCTATCCTGAAACCCAATTATTCAGATATTTGTGTTTCTGGTAGAATATGATAGTTTTTATAGGCCTTCATCACTCTTTTAATCTGAAGTTTCCCCTCCTCTGGTGACTGGATCATTTCTTTATTCTTATCCTCCAGGTCATTTACTCTTTCTTCTACTTGGTCTGCTCTGCTACAGATGCTATCTGTTACATTCTTCACTTGATGCATTGAATACTTTAGTTACAGTCTTTCTGTTTGTTTCCTTTTATACAATAGGCCCCCTACATACAAATGAGTTCTATTATGAGTGAGTTTGTAAGTCCAAAAAAGCCCAGGCATCTAACTAACACAATTGATATATGGTACTGTACTGTAATAGGTTTATAATATTTTCACACAAATAATACATGAAAAACAAACACAAAAAATAAAGAAAAGATTTTTAATCTTATAGTACAGTACTTTGAGGGCTTCCCAGGTGGTGCTAGTGGTAAAGAACCTGCCTACCAATGCAGGAGACATGAAACACAGGTTTGACCCCTGGGTCAGGAAGATCCCCTAGAGAAGTGCATGGCAGCCCACTCCAGTATTGTTGCCTGGAGAATCCCATGGACAGAGGAGCCCGGCAGACCACGGCTCACAGAGTCATAAAGAGTTGGACACGACTGAAGCGACTTAGCAATCAAGCATGCATAGTACGTTGAAAAGTATAGTAGAACAACAGTGGGCATACAGGGGCTGGCATCGAGTGAACAGGCAAGAATTACGGACTAGAGGAGGGAGAAGGGGTAGGAGACAGTAGAGCTGAAGGACTGTTAGCAACAGGAGCCAGGGGGAGGGCATGCTGCAATTTCACTAATGCCTGACATTTGATGGCGCAGGCCCTGGCTCCTTGTTGGAACTCGATGCACATCTGCATCTTTGAAAGTTTGCAACTTGAAGGTTTATATGCAGGACTTACTGTATATGGTTTTGGTCTCAAAAGTTAGTCCTACACTTTATACAACTTTGTACAATGTGTTTTTAATACCATTTTTTAAATGGAGGAATTGAGTAAAAATGTTTGTTGGCCTAAAGGATCTGCTATAATTTGCATAGCAAGCATGCTATTTCTACTTTAATTTTATCTGGGGTGACTGAAGAAAATTATGGAATAGCTATGTATACTTTGGGTTTCCCTTGTGGCTCAGCTGGTAAAGAATCCACCTGCAATGCAGGAGACCTAGCTTCAATTCCTGGGTTGCGAAGATCCCCTGGAGAAGGGAAAGGCTACCCGCTTCAGTATTCTGGCCCAGAGAAGTCCATGGACTGTATAGTCTATGGGGCTGCAAAGAGTCAGACATGACTGAGTGACTTGCACTCACTCACTCACGTGTATGTTATTTCAAGCTCCATGATAGTACTTGGCAAACTTCCAGGCATGCTATTTACAACATACAGGCCCCAAAAGAGTGCTTTGAATACTTAACAAAAAAGTAACAAAATGAAACAGCCATAATTCATTAAGCACTTAACTTATTTAATCCCTAAAACTTCCCTTATTAATACCTGTGAGTGGGTAAGAAAGCTGAAGTTTTAAGAAGTTAAAACAAGGTCACAGAGGTTGCAATACAGTAGGCAAAATAACTCCCAGAGCATCCCATGGCTCAGTTTTCTCATCTTAAAGTGGGAGTGGTAACACTGACTTCATAACTCCTCCTAAAATAGATTTTCTTTGTGAAAATAAATAAAACGATGTATTTTCTGGTGAAAAGTGGGAAACCACATGCAATAAGGATGTGGACATGTGCTCACACACACACACACACACACACACACACACAAGGAAAATAACCTACTCATAACACACTACCAGATATTTTGTGAGCCTATTTCTCCTTAGGGCACTGTGATGGAAACTCTCAACCCACCACCATAAACTTGATGTGGCCCCTATATTAATGCAGCATGTTTAAATTCTGAATCTGAATTTTATAGCTTATGTGTAAGCAAGGAATCTAGGATTCCACTGAGAGTTATGTAGGTGCAGTAACACTGAAGTAATGCATGGACCATTTAACATTGCTTAGACATTCAACTTACTTCTTTGGCAGCTTCATTTTTTTCACCTTTTCTTCAGCATGTTCATCTGATATACCCACATGACATCCTAAAGCCAACAACGTCCTGGAAAACAAAACCAAACATAAGTTGCAATAATCCCTTCCCTATGTCCACAATAATCCAATATAATAGCAGCTGGGAATGAGGTACAACAGTCCACCTTAAATGCAGAGAGGTCTTTTGCTTTGGAGCAAAAGGAAAGCTTACTTACTTGAAATTATTTACTACTGAGTAATGAGTAGGACATTTGAAAATTGAACGTTTCAAACACAAAAAGGAAAATATTGAAAAGTCTCTTTCCAATCCTGACTCTCCGACTTCTGTTCCTTTCCCTAAAGGAACTGGTTGTTACTAATTCTTGGATGCCCTGCTAGAATCTATGCATATTCTAATGCAGATTTGTGTGTGTGTGTTTGATGCATGTTGTGGCTTTCCTTCTACTCAATGATTAGCTGCAAGAGACAGTTTTCCACAATTTGCTATCTTGACTTCACAATAAAACTTTGATACATGATATGACTTTGATTCACTATCCTTCATATATAGCTGGTTTATTTTTCAAGAGTTCTGAAGTGTTCCACTCACTGGATATGTCACAGTGTTTAATCCAATTTTCTGCTCACAATTTTTGTAATTACAAACAATGCTGCAATGAATAACCTCATACATTGAACATACGTGCTGTAACCTACAGAATGGAGTACAGAATGAAGCAGGCCAAAGGATAATAGAGTTTTGCCAAGAGAATGCACTGTTCATAGCAAACACCCTCTTCCAACAACACAAGAGAAGACTCTACACATGGACATCACCAGATGGTCAATATCAAAATCAGACTGATTATATTCTTTGCAGACAAACATAAAGAAGCTCTATACAGTCAGCAAAACCAAGAATGGGAGCTGACTGTGGCTCAGATCATGAACTCCTTATTGGAAAATTCAGACTTAACAAAGTAAGGAAAACCACTAGACCATTCAGGTATGACCTAAATCAAATCCCTTACGATTATACAGTGGAAGTGAGAAATAGATTCAAGGGATTAGATCTGATAGACAGAGTACCTGAAGAACTATGGAAGGAGACTCATGCACACTGTACAGGAGGGAGGGATCAAGAACATTCCCAAGAAAAAGAAACGCAAAAAAGCAAAATGGCTGTCTGAGGAGGCCTTACAAATAGCTGTGAAAAGAAAAGAAGAGAAGCAAAAGGCAAAGGAGAAAAGGAAAGACATACCCATTTGAAATGCAGAGTTCCAAAAAGAGCAAGGAGGAAGAGCAAGGAAGAAAGTCTTCCTCAGTAATCAATGCAAAGAAATGGAAACAATAGAATGGGAAAGACTAGAGATCTCTTCAAGAAAATTAAAGATACCAAGGGACCATTTCATGCAAAGATAGGCACAATAAGGACAGATATGGTATGCACCTAACAGAAGCAGAAGATATGGCAAGAAGAGGTGGCAAGAATACACAGAAGAAGTGTACAAAAAAGATCTTCATGACCCAGACAATCATGATGGTATGATCACGCACCTAGAGCCAGCCATCCTGGAATGCGAAGTCAAGCGGGCCTTAGGAAGCATCACTATGAACAAAGCTAGTGGAGGTGATAGAATTCCAGTTCAGCTATTTCCAATCCTAAAAGATGACGCAGTGAAAGTGATGCACTCAATATGACAACAAATTTGGAAGACTGAGCAGTGGCCACAGGACTGGAAAAGGTCAGTTTTCATTCCAATCTCAAAGAAAGTTAATGCCAAAGAATGCTCAAACTACTGGACAATTATACTCATTTCACATGCTAGTAAAGTAATGGTCAAAATTCTGAAAGCCAGGCTTCAGCAGTACATGAACCTTATACTTCCAGATGTTCAAGATGGATTTAGAAAAGGCAGAGGAACCAGAGATCAAATTGCCAACATTCATTTGATCAATGTAAAAGCAACAGAGTTCCAGAAAAACATCTATTTCTGCTTTATTGACTACGCCAAAGCCTTTGATTGTGTGGATCACAACAAACTGTGGGAAATTCTTCAAGAGATGGGAATACCAGACCACCTGACCTGCCTCTTGAGAAATCTGTATGCAGGTCAGGAAGAAAGTTAGAACTGGACATGGAACAACAGACGTTCCAAATCGGGAAAGGAGTACGTCAAGGCTGTATATTGTCACCCTGTTTATTTAACTTATATGCAGAGTACATCATGAGAAACACTGGGCTGGAGGAAGCACAAGCTGGAATCAAGATTGTTGGGAGAAATATCAATAACCTCAGATACGTAGATGACACCACGCTTATGGCAGAAAGGGAAGAAGAACTAAAGAGCCTCTTCATGAAAGTGAAAGAGGAGAGTGAAAAAGTTGGCTTAAAACTCAATATTCAGAAAACTGAGATTGTGGCATCTGGTCCTATCACTTCATGGCAAACAGATAGGGAAACAATGGAAACAGTGACAGACTTTAATTTTTCGGTCTCCAAAATCACTCCAGATGGTGACTGCAGTCATGAAATTAGAAAATGCTTGCTCCTTGGCAGAAAACTTATGAAGAACCTAGACAGCATATTAAAAAGTAGTGACATTAGTTTGCCAACAAAGGTCCATCTAACTAGTCAAAGCTATGGTTTTTCCAGTAGTCGTGTATGGATGTGAGAATTGGACTATAAAGAAAAATGAGTGCCAAAGAATTGATGCTTTTGAACTGTGGTGTTGGAGAAGACTCTTGAGAGTCCCTTGAACTGCAAGGAGATCAAACCAGTTCATCCTAAAGGAAATCAGTCCTGAATATTCACTGGAAGGACTGATGCTGAAGCTGAAACTCCAATACTTTGGCCACCTGATGCGAAGAACTGACTCATTTGAAAAGACCCTGATACTGGGAAAGATTGAAGGCAGGAGGAGAAGGGGACGACAGAGGATGAGATCATTGGACGGCACCACCTACTCAACGGAAACGAGTCTGAGTAAACTCCAGGAGTTGGTGATGGACAGGGAGACCTGGCATGCTGCAGTCCATGGGGTCACAAAGAGCTGGACATGACTGAGACACTAAACTGAACTGAAATGTAACCTTCATCTGTAGGATAAATTCCTAGACACGCAATTACTGTATCACAGGGGATACACATTTCAGCGTTTGACAAGTATTGCCAAAATGTCTTTAAAGCTGGTGATCATTTTATTCCCATAAGCAAAGGATGACACTGCCTATTTCCCATGCCTGTTCCAACAGAGTTGTCCATTAATATCCTAATGAGATCTCATTTATAGTTTTAATTTGCATTGTTCTTAATATAATTGCATTTGAGCATCTTTTTTCTGCTTCACTGATATCTGTACTTCCCTTTGAGAGGGTAACAGACAGGAAGGCCAGGGGTCTGAAAAGGGAGGAAATAGGCTGCAAGTGTCTGACATTTTCAGGAGGAAACAAACTAGAGACATTTTTCCTTCTCTATACAAATTTAAAAGGTTTCTCTTAAAATACTGTGTTGCCACGACACCTGGTTTCACCTGAAGGTAACTATTCTCAAACCTTGAGTTAACCAATACATTTTTCTTATGGAAATGTTTGCCTTAAGCTATGTTAATGTGCTATGCATTTATCCCAGATTCTGTCTTCAAGTCAGTTCTGCCAAAGGCTTAGAACCTACTTGACAAACCAGTATGTTATACTCGGATATTGTTCCCCTAATCTATGTAAACGAAACTATTTGTATGGTAATCTGCCCTTCTACAAGATTCAAGTCAATCGTTTTATGGCCTGGGATGAATCATCTGGTGCCAAGATTATCACAAAATGCAATTTATGGATGAGGGGCCTGGTGCCATTCTGAGTTTTAAGACATTCTTTTCTTTTCATTAACAGACTGTGAGTGACTATATAACATCCAACTAAAGACTAGCAGGGGGGAACTCTTTCTGCCCCCTTCTGATGCCTATGTCAGAAGCTTTCTCTATCTCCTTTATACTTTAATAAAACTTTATTACGCAAAAGCTCTGAGCGATCCAGCCTCGTCTCCTCCAGAGGCCAAGAATCCCGCGTCTTATCGTGCAGCAACAACTTTTCACTTCTTTCTATGAAAATATTCCTTGTTCACTTTTCTGTTAGATTTGGGCTTTACTGTTGCAGTTTATAATCTCTTCAAGTACACAAGATATAAGTTACAAATATTTTCTCCAGTTTGTGATTTGTCTTTTTACTTTCTTTATGGTGTTCTATGTAGAGTTTTCAATTTGTTGCGATTTCATTTTGCTTTTACACAATTGAATCTTTCTGTTTTTTTATAAAAATGGCTTCTGGGTTTTATATAATACTTAGAGATTGGGCTTCCCTGGTAGCTCAGTTAGTAAAGTAACCACCTGCAATGCAAGAATCTGCCTGCAATGCAGGAGACCTGGGTTCGATTCCTGGGTCAGAAATATCTCCTGGAGAAGGAAGTGGCAACCCACTCCAGTATTCTTGCCTGGGAAATCTCATAGACAGAGAAGCCTGGCAGGCTATAATCCATTAGTTAACAAAGAGTCCAACACGACTGAGCTACTGAATCACCACCATAAAGAAATTTCCCATTTGTTAAATTGTTTCAAGGAAATATCTATGCTTTTTAAACAAGCATCAGGGAAGCCATATGTATTAAGATTAAGCGTTTAACTTTATTTCCCTGATGGATACTCAGTTATCCATAAAATATTTACTGAATAATATGTTTAAAAAATTTATTGGAGTATAGCTGTTTTACGTGTTAGCTCCTGCCATACAGCAAAATGAATCAGCTATATGTATATGCATAACCCCTCTTTATTGGATTTCCTTCTCATTTTGGCCACTATGGAGAATAGTATGGAGGTTTCTTTAAAAAAGTAAAATAGAACTTCCATATGACCCAGCAATCCCACTCCTAAGCATATACCCAGAGAAAACCTTACTTCCAAAAGATACATGCACCCCAAAGTTCACTGTAGCACTATTTACAATAGCCAGGACATCAAAGCAACCTAAAGGTCCATCAACAGAGGAAGGGATAAAGAAGATACGATACATACAGGGAAATTACTCAGCCATAAAAAAGGAATGAAATTGTGCCATTTGCAGAGACACGGATGGACTGTCATACACAGTGACATAAGTCAGAAAGAGAAAAACAAATATATTAATGCATATATATGGAATCTAGAAAAATGGTACAGATGAACAATTCATTTTTACCACTGATTTGAAATGCTACTTTTCTGATATACTTAAGTCCCCTTATGTTTTTAAATCGTTTTCTGGACTTTCCAGTCTAGAAAAATCTCCTTTTTACATAATACACTGGGATTCCAATTTGCCAATAACAGTTTTTCCATTGTTTAGACACTCCCTATTGTTTTTTAACTCCCGTTAATGAATGACCTTTTGTTGATTTTCCCAAGAAAGATCATCATCATTCACATTTAGAGTTCAACTTTAAAAGTCCCCAGACTTAGGCAGAACAACATCCTTTAGTATTCCTGATAATGAGTGGTTCCACCTACTTCAATAGAATAAGATGCAATGGCATAAACTTTTTGGATGACAATTTCTAACGTCTGGTCAGTTCCAAAAGAAAGGTCAAGTATCTAAAATCCATTTACACTTACCCTCCTTAACATTTAAAAAAGTGACAATCTGGAGATAGATATAGATACACACATTTAAACATCCTGTTATTGTTAAATTTTAGATTATATACGACAAAAGTGAGACTGACCATTAAACTGCAAGAGCAGGAACTAACTGAAGCTGTGCAGTTAGTTAAAACATGTGCCAAACAAGGGGCTTCCCTGGTGGCTCAGTGGTAAAGAATCTGCCTGCTAATGCAGGAGACACGGGTTTAATCCCTGGGCTGTATGTATTCTTATTATGTAGTTGTAAGAGTTACCTATATATTCTGTGTACAAGTTCTTTATTGGCACATCTATGATTTACCACAAATCCTACGAATGTAAACTTACATGATTTATAAATATTTTCTCCCACTCTGTACCCTATGTCTTCATTTTCTACATGGTTTCTTTTGTAGTACAAAAGATTCTACTTTCAATGAGATCCAAAGTATTGATTTTGTTTTGTTTTACAGATATTTCTGATACTATAGCTAAGCACTTTATGTCTAATCCAAGGAGATTTTTGAATGAGAACAATGAATATTTTAAGAAATCTATTTAATACTATTAACCACATCAAGTTCTTTGAATAAAAACTCTTTTGTCTTTACATTATCTTTTTTAAAAATTGGGGTATAGTCGCTCTACAATGCTGTGTTAGTTTCTGCTGTGCCACACACTGAATCAGCTCTATGTATACATATTTTCCCTCCCTCTTGGGTCTCCCTCCCACATAACCCCCATTCATTCGATCCATCTGGGTCACCACAGAGCATTAAACTTAAAAGTTTTTGCACAGCAAAGAAAACCATAAATGAGTTGAAAAGACAACCCTCAGAATGGGAGCAAATATTTGCAAATGAAGCAGCTAACAAGGGATCAGTCTTTAAAATGCACAAACAGCTCATGAAGTTCAATATCAAAGAAACAAACAACCCAGTCAAAAAAATGGGTGGAAGACCTAAATAGACATTTCTCCAAGGAAGACATATAGATGGTCTTTATGTAATCTTTATTAAGACAATTTTATTTGACTTAACACTGTTCAATTCACACATTTTAAATGGTTTTATGGCCTGCAGAAGATTGGGAGAGAGCAGTGTGGGCCATGAAGCTTGTGCAGAGGTTAACAGACAAGAACAGAGTAGGGGAAGTGGAAAAGACATGCTAGGGGTCAGCTCCCATCTGATTCCTCTGTGTCCCACAGTAACTTACATATGCATTCAGTACATCTTGACTATAAGATTAAGTGGCAATAATTGGTTCATGTGGCATTTTATTACTTCAACTATAAGGCCACCGACAAGAAGAGACAGACTGACACAAAGCCACAGAGAGAAGAGAAGGCACCCCGTTTCTCTGATAAGCATTTGGTATATAAAAGCCTGCCTAGAGACTGAGTTTTATTGCTTATTTGTTGCTTCATTCATTTGACAAGCATTACTAAGCTCTGTGTAAAGTTCAAATGATGGTGACTAAAATCAAGTGAGATGTCTGCCCTCAAGAAACTTAGGTCTGGGACTTCCCTGATTATCCAGTGGTTAAAAATCTGCCTTGCAATGCAAGGGGACATGGGTTTGAGCCCTGATGAGGGAACTAAGATTCCACATGCCTCAAAGCAAGTAAGCCCTTATGCTGTAACTACAGAGCCCTCACACCACAATGAAAGATCTGCAGGAGGCAACCAAGATTGTGGATGCTGCAACTACTAAGACCCGACTCAGCCAATTAAATAAATGAATGAATAAAAAAATTTAAGAAACAAATAAACTTACATAATAGGTCTGGTGGAGTACGGCAGCCATCCTGTAATTATACATAGAAAGATTCTATGCTGAGAGATACAAAAGGGCTGAGTGCCTATCAAAGGGGGCTTTATTGAGTCAAGCCGCTCAGCAAATGCTGCCTGAAGTGACCCGAGATCGAAAGGATAAGAATAGGGCCTGGAGGAGAGCATTACAGAAAGTGGACACAAAGGGGAAAGGGACATGCAAACAGGCAAAACAAAGGCTAGTGTGATGTCAAGCAAGGGAAAATAAAAGCAGCCTCCTGTAAGATGATGCTGGCTAGAAGGGAAGGACCTTGAAGGACCATTAAGCAAGTTAGGGTATTGCCTTTATCTCAAGAGCAATGAGAAGGAACTCAAATAGGGAGAATGGTATAACCTAAATATTTGGAAAAAGCTCAGCAGGCTACAGAAGGCAGAATGGGTAACAGAAGAGCTAGGTTAATATTTCAACTGTAACTGTCAGGATAGTTTTATAGCTTCAGGTGGGGCATAGAGGTGGCTTAGGCTAAAGACATGGAAGCAACCTAAATGTCCATTAACAGATGAATGGATAGAGAAGATGTGAGATATATATATGTATGTGCACTGGAACAATTACTCAGCAATAAAAAAAGGATGAAATAAGCTATTTGCAGCACCACAGATGGACCTAGAGATTATCATACTAAGTGAAATAAGTCAGAAAGAGAAGACAACTACCTTATAATATCACTGATATGTGGAATCTAAAATATGACACAGAGAAACAGACCCACAGACATGGAAAACAAACTTATGGTTAGCAAAAGGGAAAGGGGGGGAGGGATAAATTAGGAGGTTGGGATTCATGTATCACACTAATACATACAAAACAGATAACCAATAAGGACCTACTGTATAGCACAGGGAACTATACTTAATATTTTACAGCAACCTATAAGCGAAAAAAATCTGAAAAAGACTGTGTGTGTGTGTGTGTGTGTGTGTGTGTGTGTGTGTGTGTGTGTGTGTGTGTGTGTGTGTGTGTGTGTGTGTGTGTGTGTGTGTGTGTGTAGATAACTGAATCACTGTGCTGTACTATACTTAATATTTTACAGCAACCTATAAGCGAAAAAAATCTGAAAAAGACTGTGTGTGTGTGTGTGTGTGTGTGTGTGTGTGTGTGTGTGTGTGTGTGTGTGTGTGTGTGTGTAGATAACTGAATCACTGTGCTGTACTCCTGAAACTAATACAACATTGTACATCAGTTATACCTCAATTTAAAAAAAGGCAGCTTAGGCTAGGGTAGTACAGTGCTGCTTTGAAAGAGGATGTCAGAATTTCTGCAGTGCTATACAGCGTACAGATGACCATTCAAATCTGGAAGTTAGCTATCTTTGTCAACAATTTACATGACAAAAATCACATAAGTGCAACAACAAAAAATCATATTCACATGAAACCACCACAAATCCAAAATAAGGAATATTCTGAAATAATCGTTCGCTTATTTGTTACTTGGCACACCTCAGGATTTAGTGAGTAAAGTTGCTAATCTCCCCTATAGTATATATAAAAAAGAAAAAACACCTAAACTTTATAGAGTGCTTCTTCTGTTAGACATGATGGTGCTAGAGGCTTTATCAGCTGTGTGTCATTTAATCTTTACTACAATTTCACTAAGTAGATATACTATGATCCTCATTTTAAACTGATGCTATTAATAAAAAGCCTAAGGTTCAGAGATACTAAGATTTCCTCTGGAGAAGCAAGTCTTAGATTCCTTGTTCTTACCCAGTCTGTTCTAGTGCCTGTAACTAATCAAGTGAATAAAACAAACACAGAAGGTACTATACTTTCTTTAAACTACTGACTGGGCATAGTTTGAATTTTGCAGAATAGGAGCTCTGTTTTAAATTTTAAAGAAACAAGTGAAATGAGTCCATCATAACACCATGTAAATATGAAGAATGAGTTCTTGAAAAGGTTTATTAGCATTCACCATAGGCAACAGCACCATGGTATGTGCAGTCTTATGATTAATCAAACCAGCCACCAGGGACTGAAAGGAATGAGACTAGATCATGTGTAGCAGTCAAAGGTTCACATGCCAAATGTGAATATGCAGACTTCTGCATTACAGGTTACCCAGGATCTGCCTAGCTGGCTTAGCTGTCAATTGTTAAAACTACAGGGACTGTACCACAAATTTAACGAAATTATCTTAGGCAATGAACTTTCAATAAAATCATTTTGTTTTAAGAGATGGATAAATAATGGGCTGTCATGAATTACCAAGATAAATGTACAAGCTTCACATCAAGATCACAGAGGAAGATAGGAGATGCTAAGAGGAGGTACACGGGTCACAGTGATGTGTTCTGCGGTCCTTATTACAGAAAAGCTTTGTCATTAGTTACCTGTAGTGATTTCTCCATTTACTTGATTTGTATTCATATATTCCCTTCCCTTTTAAGTTACTAGTAGAGCCCAAACTCAAGGCCCAATTTATTTATTTATTTTCATAATGAAAATCACTACATCATCTTTGCCGATATACACCTGGACTGAAGTCGTAGAACTTGAAACAGTGTTTATGTTCTAGATCTTTGGTAAAATAATTTCAATAGAAATAGCTCTTTACACTTAACAAAACAAAACAAAAATAGGGGGAAAAGTATTGTTTCATTCCTAACATAAGCGGGTATTAGGATAAGTGATCTACTGGAACAAATCCAGTTCTTCAAGTCCAAGGATAGAAAAGCACAAAACTATATACTTAGTAAGTTCTTTATAAGTACTTTCTATTTAACAACTGTCTAACCATTACTGAGTTAGTGAAAGGATCCCGTTTTCTAATCATGTATCAGCAAGTCTTACAGTGAAAAACAGTTCTAGATGAGAAGCTAGAGAAACTGGATCCCTGTTCTAGCACAGCTACTAACTAACTGTCAAGCCATTTGACAACTCCATGAGAATCCTCAGCTGTGACATCACTGGTCAATCTGAAATAATAAAACACAGCCCAGGGTGCTATTAGGAAGTTTAACCCAGCAGCTATAAGTGAAAAAATAAAGCTCTAAATAAATAAATATACTAATTAGTATAAAGTAGCATATGGTATTACTACTAACACTAATAATGCATGTCATTATTCAAAGCTCAATGCAATACCTTAACTGGTATAAAAATTCAGAAACACTCATTTTAGTATCATCACTTATCTTGTCACACACCAGTAACAATTTATAACTGACAATCTGAGAAGTACTGAGTACAATGGCAAAATCCTTATATTCCCAAATACCCATAAACATCCATAGAGTACCCTTTAGGAAACACATAGAGCACAAAGTCATAAAGTAACGTGTTCAATGACTAGTACAAACAAATACTGATTCAATCTACCAATGCATTATGAAAAAAATCTAACTGGAGCTAAAATAAATCAAACTGTAATATCAACACCTTGTTTCCTTCAGGGAATACAGAGAGGAAAATGAGAAATTTAAGAAACTCACTTCAGGGTCTCAAGAGACATCTGTAAATTGTAATTGCGTTCCTGTTCAGGCAGCTTGGAGAACTCCACCAGACACGGGTGCTGTCTCTTATTGTCGTCTCTAACCTGAAACAGAATAGGAAATCAGCATATAACAGTTTCTAAGGCCCTATGCTAATGATGGTTACCCAACTGCATGGAGGACGGTGAAGTGGGAAGCAAGAAGGGAAACTGTGACCTTCATCCCAGCAAGGCGGCCTCTGTCATCCCTCAGGCATGGCTACCGCTGAAGGTCAGTGGTAAACCTGGCAATGTCTGGGCTGCCTCATGCCTTCTCCTTGCCACCGTTCCCGGTCAGTCCCAGCCTTCACGTCTGCCCTGAGACCTCCACGCCCACTCTCACAGCAACTTACAGCCTTGGCTTCAGCCTTACTTTCTCCATGTGGCTTGTCCTCCCCACCTTCCTAATCTGCCAATCTGCTGCTCATGCTATTTGTTTTTTTCCATAACAGTTACCACTGGCAAGCAGACTAGGGTCTTATTTATGGGATTGTCTATCTTCCTGCACTGCAAGAATGTAAGACCAAAGGAACAGGGACTGGGCTTTTTTGTTCTTTGATAATGTATTCCCAGCACTGAGCATGTGCCTGGCACATGGCAGGCATGCAACAAATGCTTTTAAACTGAAATGAACTCTAGGTAAGAAGGTGTAGTAATAACTCAGTAGTTATTGTTACATGTTTAGACACAGATTAGAGACATCAATTAACGTCATGACTGACTGATACAAACTCCTGGTGGTGGTTCCTTCCAGCTGTTCATTTCATCCCATGTAAGTCACTTCTGCTCTAACAAGTCACTCCAGAGCCTTTCCAAAGCAAGGTAATATCCCACAGATATCTTTCATATTAATCCTTGAAAGTGCTAGCAATCAGAATAAACTAAAGTCAAGATTTTAGGACTGAATTAATGAGAAAGATGTTCTACATCCTTGCATTAGTAATTAGATTTTTGTCTTCTTAGAGGCCTAAATTACACAAGCATTACTGCCGCGGTGACACCTCAATCACAGCCATATGCTCTCAGGGAACAAATTACTCCCTGGGAATAATTACCAGGTTTTATAAATGTCACATAAAAAAGTAGGAAAAAAAAGCAAGAATTTTTTTAAAGTATTCAGGAGCTGACAAGTTAGAAATAAGATAGTCTTTTTTTCTTGATCATTGCAAATGAACAGAACTTACACATGAGCACACAGCTTATTTACTTAAGGGTGTAAGTGTGGAAATGAAGCTGTGGGTTACAAAACCAAACACTAAATGCTAAACATAAAGGTAAAAATGAATGTGCCCAAGTTCAGAGACAATTTACTCTGTATCTATGTAATTTCCACTTACCCTCTACTCTCTACACCACAGAGTAACTGTCCCCATCATCCTCTCGGGTCCCAAGCTAAAACAAGAAATTTATCCAGATTTCCTTCCTTCTCTTAAACACTTCCCATACTTGAACTTCTTCGAAACATCCGCAGTCATATCTCTCCACTCCTCCTGCCAGTACACAACTGGGAACCTCACTACCTCCCACCTGAGTCCTCTCCCTGACCTTTTTCCTGCCTCCAGGTTCACTGCTCTTCCACAGGCATAGCAGAGCTCAGATCAAGTATTTACCACCCCATGGAAGCCTTCCCTGATTTCACCAGGAGAGCTGTAAATATCCCTCGCTTACAGTTAGCTTATCCATCATAGTTCTGAGTCTGTAATTGTTTGTGTGTCTATTACTCAGCTAAACCAGAAGCTCTTTTAAAAGGCAAACTCACTAAAACAAGGTCTTTTCAATTTGAGGACTACAGTACCAAACACGAAGGTTAGGCAAATAATACGCAAAGGAGACAGATGAAGGCTTGAATGGATCTGCCTGATGTTTTTCCATAAAACAGAGCTCCCAATCAAAAAGCAGGAAAAAGATCTAAACAGACACTTCTCCAAGGAAGATATACAGACGGCTAACAAACACATGAAAAGAAGCTCAACATTGCTCATTATTAGAGAAATACAAATCAAAACTACAGTGAGATATCACCTCACACCAGTCAGAATGGCCATCAACAAAAAGTCTACAAACAATAAATGCTGGAGAGGGTGTGGAGAAAAGGGAATGCTCTTGTACTGTTGGTGGGAATGTAAGTTGATACAGCCACTATGGAAGATGGTATGGAGATTCCTTAAAAAACTAGGAATAAAACCACATATGACCCAGCAATCCCACTCCTAGGCCTATACCCTGAGGAAACTAAAATTGAAAGACACATGTATCCCATTGTTCATTGCAGCACTATTTACAAGAGCTAGAACATGGAAGCTACCTAGATGACCATTGACAGATGAATGGATAAAGAAGTTGTGGTACATATACACAATGGAATTTACTCAGCCATAAAAAGGAATACATTTGAGTCAGTTCTGATGAGGTGGATGAACCTAGAACCTATTATACAGAGTGAGGTAAGTGAGCAAGAGAAAGATAAATATTGTATTCTAAAAAATGGTTCTGAAGAATTTACTTACAGGGCAGCAATGGAGAAACAGACATAGAGAATAGACTCATGGACATGGGGAGAGGGGAGGAGAGGGTGAGATGTATGGAAAGAGTAAGATGGAAACTGACATTACCAAATGTGAAACAGATAGCCAATGGGAATTTGCTGTGTCTCAAGAAACTCAAACGGGGCTCTGTATCAACCTAGAGGGGTGGGGTGGGGAGGGAGATGGGAGGGAGGTTCATAAGGGAGGAGATGTGTGTATACCTATGGCTGATTCATGTTGAGGTTTGACAGAAAACAACAACATTCTGTAAAGCAATTATCCTTCAATAAAAAAAAAATTAATTTAAAAAAATAGAGCTCTCTCATGATGCTCCAGTGAAATACACCCCAAAGACATTTAAAGAAACTAATTTCTTTGCAAAAAATACAAGCAAAAAACCACAATTTATTCAAGAGTTCAAATTACTCCAAAGAAAAACACAGTTGCTATACAATGGAATATTACTCAGCCATAAAAAGGAACCCATTTGAGTCAGTTATAATGAGGTGAATGAATCTATAGCCTATTATACAGAGTGAAGTATGTCAGAAAGACAAAT
Organism: Cervus canadensis; assembly: GCF_019320065.1. Classification (NCBI taxonomy): domain Eukaryota; kingdom Metazoa; phylum Chordata; class Mammalia; order Artiodactyla; family Cervidae; genus Cervus; species Cervus canadensis. The sequence goes on from NC_057393.1 coordinate 83,244,401, forward strand.
ATTGTATATTAATGCATATATATGGCATCTAGAAAGACGGTACTGACGAACCGATTTGCAGGGCAGCAATGGAGACAGAGACATAGAGAACAGACTGTGGACACGGGGCGGGGGGGAAGGAGAGCATGGGACGAATGGAGACAGTAGCGTGGAAACTACATACTCCCACATGCAGAACAGCAATGGGAACTCACTGCATGACTCGGGGAGCTCAAATCGGTATTTTGTGACCACCTAGAGGGGTGGGATGGGGCGGGAAGGAGGGTCAAGAGGGAGGGGACATACGTATCCCTATGGCCAATTCATGCTGCTGTATGGCAGAAAGCAATATGATATTGTAAATCAGTTCTCCTTCAATTAAAAATTACTAAATTAAAAAATAAAAGGTAACTGACAAAAACAGGAAAAAGCAACAACATAAAACATGGACCTGCACTCCTTAAATGGATGAATTCTAAAATATTAACTCAGAGAAAGACTGGAACACACCAAACATTTATGGAATTGGTCTCGGTAAGAGGTGTACCTAAGTCTAGGATAACAGAGATGATAAAGCCAGGGATCAAAGATACTGATCCGAAAAGAGTTTTAGGAGAGCCCCAGTCAAAGAAGACACAAGGTCGATTATGAGATGGAAGGACAATGCGAAACCTCTTCACGTGTCAGTCTGAGACTCTCCCAAATTGCTGATCTGATAGGATATTTGTGGTTGTGCTTGCCCAGAGTGAGACCTACGGAAAAAACGGCTTCATTCTTTCAGCAAGTATTTGGTCGATTCCCTGTCCCAGGAACGGTGCCAGGTGCCAGCACCATAGCCACAGACTAAGTGCTGAGTCTCCCGCCAGAGGCACGTAAAACCCAAAGTCGCTGCCATCAGCCTCAGACCAGGTGAAGGGTAACTGGCCACAGTCCGTTTGGCTCAGAAGCACTGTGTTCCCTTTCAGCACCTGCAAACTAGTAGCAATAATGGTATGGTGTTGAAATGAACTGAATTTAATTGCAAGAATTGATAATAATGAGACCTTATATTTCCTCTTTTTTTAGAAGAAGAAACATAAAGAAGTTCATTGTAGAATGCTGTCATTTAGGGAACCTATAGAAGCTTGCAATAGAAATCATCTTTTTTGAGTGTAAACCTATTAAACAATTCCTGTTACTATGATTTTGGGGGGGGGGGGTAGTTACTTGTTTGTATGAGATCTTTTTAAATCCTAGCCTGTAATTATCTTTCTCTGAATTTTGTCTGTAATTCAAATCTTTCCCTATCTCAAATCTTGTGGTAAATTTGTCTGTAATTCCTCTGCCAGTGACTAGGAATACTTTTACAATATCTCACCTCCTTCTGACTTTAATTAATGATAAATATCTTATTTAACACTCATTCATTTCCTCAATTTTTAAAAGTCAAAGAATATTGCATAAAACCACATACTTAATAAGGTACTTTAAGTGCTTGCTGATTAGACAACTGTCTAACTATCACTGAATTAATGAAAGGATCCCATTTTCTGATCATGCATCAGCAAGTCTTATAGTGAAAAACAGGTCTAGACAAGAAGCCAGAGAAGCTGGATCCTAGTTCCAGCACAGTAACTAGCTGGAAGGCATTTGAATCATCGGCAGCAGCATCACTGGTTAATTTGAAATAATAACACACAGCCCAGCGTGCTACTGCGACGATTACCCCAATACCTTTAAGTGAAAAGACAAAGCTCTAAATAAATAAGATGAATTAGTATAAAGAAAGAGAAAGAAAGTGAAGTCGCTCAGTCGTATCCGACTCTTTGCGACCCCATGGACTGTAGCCTACCAGGCTCCTCTGTCCACGGGATTTTCCAGGCAAGAATACTGGAGTGGGTTGCCATTTCCTTCTCCAGGAGATATTCCCGATCCAGGGATTGAACCAAGGTCTTCCGCATTGTAGGCAGACACTTTACCATCTGAACCACCAGGAAAGTCCATAATTAGTATAAAGTAGCATGGTATTCCCTGGTGGCTCAGTGGTGAAAAATTTGCCTTCAATGCAGGAAACACGAGTTCGATCCCTGGGTCAGGAAGATCCCCTGGAGAAGGAAATGGCACCCCGCTCCAGTGTTCTTGCCTGGGAAATCCTATGGACAGAGGAGTCTGGCTGGCTACAAGTCCACAGGGTCATAAAGAGTCAGACGTAACTTAGCAACTAATCAACAACAAGCATGATATTACTACTAACACTAATAATAAATGTCATTATTCAAAGCTTAATGCAATAAATTATGGCTGTGCTGAATACACTCATTTCTATATTCAGTCAAATATAAGTGTTATAAATATTGGGATATTTGGACTATTAATATCATAAAAATGAAAGCACTGCAACAGTCCTGCTTAAAAAACAAAAGGTGTATAACACACTGGTATTACATGAGAAGTTGTTTTGGTGTTAGCTAAATTTTATTGATAAACTATAAACTAAGTTCTGTAAACAATAATCATTTGGAAACATATGCAATCGTTATTTCTCAGCCTCTCTTCCACTTATGAAACCAACTGTGAACCTCTGCCCTGTGAACTTGTACTACTAAATACAACTGGGACTAAAAGAAACATCAGAGGAGGAGAGTAAATTAACTTCTTTCTTTCCATTTTCAGTTTTCACTTTCAGTTTCAATGAAATTTCTTCCTAAGGTCCCTAGAAATCAATGCCTATTGTCTGTATATGTTAACTTTGATTTTAAAAATGTAACTTTAAACCTGAATATTAATAACTTTTCAATTGTCTAGGCAACTAAGCCATCCTTCAATGACCCCACCACTAACGTCATTCCCTCTCATAAAGAAAAACTGCAGACAAAATAAAACTTAGGACGAAAAAACTCAATCAGATCAGTTCATGTCACCATACAGCAGGATGAGTGAGAAGTGTTTTCAGAAAGATGTATTAATAGAATCTGAGAATAAATTTCAAAATTATGTACCGGACCATACTGCCAGCCAAGTTCAATTTTATTCATCACCCAGAGCTCATGGATATTCTCTGCCAGTTTTTCTCGTATCCTCTCCAGGTGGGGAGGCAACACAATCTAAAATTTTAAAAAGAGGAAAAGAAAACACACATCAGAAACAAATGCAAGAAAATGCAATGCTAACTGTTCTTATTGTGGATTGAAATGTAATCATATAACTGGGTTCCAGATAATCCATTCTAAATTTATAAAACTAGGTATCTAAATAATTATTAGGTAAAGTTGGGGAACAAAATTTAGAAAGAAAGAAAACAGAGTACTACTGAGGACAGCCATCATTTAAAAAAAAAAAAAAAAAGGTCAATGGATATGGGATAATCACTGGAATATGCATTATTTAAAAAGAGAAATCACTCGAGACTCCTTAAACCAACCTGGCCAGCATTCACAGGCCAGGATGAAGGCAATTCAGTGTCCAAAATATAATCCGCTGAGTTTAGAAATATCTGATGGCAAAAATTTATATTGTCCCTTAACTCTGCTACTTGCAGTGGTTTCTAAATATAAGCCTCAGGGGGAAAAATCTGAACATGTTTCCCTTAAAAAGAGAAAGTTTAATGGCCTCTTCATAAAGAACACTAAATGATTTTCAAGATGAGGGGTTGGCTGTACATGTCTGATGATGCACAGACATTGCCCCTCAACACAGATAGCAGGCAAATGCCTACAATGTTCATGGACGGGGTTGAGTTTCCATGAGGAGCAGGCCAGCATTGCCTCCTTCCCCTCCAAACAAGAGGTTACCCAGGTCTCAGGAAGTCCTAAATGTGCTAGTGACACCAGGAAATCCCACTGTCTGCTCCAGTTGATTTCCATCCTCCAATCATGTTCACTGCTCAACTCTGAAGGCACGACATACACCCTGCCTTGTTCCAGCAATGGCAACACAGACTGAATGTGAGCCATGAACAAAGCATGCTTATGTTATGCATCATATAAAAAGCTGGCAGGGAGAGATAGGAAATACATTTCACGGCACGAAACCACAGAGGCATCTGAGGCCTGCTCTTAATTCTGTTATCAGACTTCAGAAGCAACGCCTCTGATCTTTGAAAGCTAATGAACAAACTATGACTATCTAACCAACTGGACTGAACTTACTTCACCTTCAAAATAAAACAATACTTAATTCAGTGTCAGGATAATTTCACGTCTATGAAAGAGAAGAGCATGAATAATGGCTAACATTGCTTGGGTGTCTATATGCAAAGTATGGTGCCAATGTGTTCTTTATTATACATTGAACATACTCTTAGCATTCCAATCAATGAGATGAGTAATTTTTTCAAGTCTCAGAGCATGCACTGGATCCAAGACATTTTGACTCTAGAGTTTATGATCTCAATCTCTACCTGAGATAAAAGTCAGTTAAATCACTTAAAAATGCCAACTGTATATAGACAAGGAGAAGAAATTTAAAATTCCACTACTACCTTATGTAAAAAACACTCTAAAATTAGTAAGCATTGACTTAGGTTGTGGCCCAATTGTACATTGTAAAATCAATTTAGTGACTTAAAAACACTTTTAAAAAACAGAACAGACTCAAAATGAGTAAGCGGACACGGTAAAGGTAAGCATTATTTTATGAAACTTGCTTCACTTATACATATAAATTGTATTACTGTAAAATGCATCCCTATAGGTTGCAGTCCAAGGAGTCTGAAACCCACTGCATGTGGGAATGGCTGCAATTCAAACATTGCCATCACAGCTGATGATCCGGTACCTGGCTGGTGTCCACTGGGATTGGTGTGAAGGCGGCTTGTGTCAGGGAAACTGTGGGGCCCAGGAGGTCCCGCGTGTAACTCCTTTCTTGCTTGTACTCTCGGCTGTGCTCCACTTTCAACTTCTCTTTTGGCAGAACAGCTTCGTAACAAGGAGCGTACCCAGGCGGAGGAAGGAATTTAAATTCTCCATGTCTCCCCCCAAGCAGAAAGCGTACTCTAAAAAGGATGCATGTCAGGGTAAGTTGAATCTCTGGCATACAGAAAACTTTCCTAATCAACAAAATTCAAGGAATAAATTCTTAGTATAAAATTAACTTTGTCAGAAGTCACATCTTTTCCTCTAAGAACCATCATGAAGTCAGTAACTAAGAGTTTAAGAGCCTCTAATCATAAAAGTAAAACCTGATTAAATTATGTTAATTGCTCAGCAAAACTATATCACTCTCTGGAGAAATAATAAAAGCACATGCACCATATTCCTATGTGAATGAAATACCTGTCTATAGTATTTGGTCATTTAATACCTCAAGGTACCCAAATAACCAACAGAGAAAGACAGATTTAATCTAAATACCTATATATCAATACTTAAAATTACAGGGCTGGATGAGATCTGATAAAAACTGGATGAGATCTGATAAAAAGAAAAAACAGCCACTTTCTAGCATTCAATTTCCCTGTGAAATTCCTTAAGGGAACTCAAATGACACTTCTTGATACTGAATTATCATTTTAATTACTCTTTCTGTCTGGTAGTAGCAAAAAAGCAAAGGGTTAGAGAAAACCACCTTGACCCAGCTGATCACAAGCAGGTTATTTACAAGTATAACAGGTAGAGGGTGATATGGAAAGGAGTCATCTTGACCTGATCACCCAAAAATGTGTCATTTCTATAGAAATGAAGGGATTTGGAGTCCAGAATATAATGAACAGAAAAATTAATGAAAATAAATATGAAAAAATTAGTGACATTTTTAATCCAACATTGTGTATTTACCCTTAGTAAAGAAAAAAGTGAACTTAAGTGGACTAGAAATTTTCTGGATACTGGATAGAGGAAGAGATATTAGACTGAGTTATCTAAATGGCTGGATATATGGACAAAGCGCTCAGCTTCCTGAGATTCCCCTCTTGAATTAATCTTATCTCCAACCTTCAAGGAACAAGTTGCTTGTTGCTTCAAGGAACATTTTGCTACAGGGCAAAATGCCCTGTAGACGGATGCCCAGGAGAGCAGGTTAGTGAAGCAAGCGTGATGGCAATGCAGAGTCTTCTGTGAAAGAACGAGAAATGAGAAGGCAAACAGACCAAAAAACAATGATACTAACTTGATTCCTGCAGAGAAACTGACAACTGGAAAGAAGAGGCCATCAATGTTGAAATTCTCAAACATGCCTTGAACAGGTTGTCCATTAATTCGGAAGGAGATGCTTGGGGCACTTAGATCTAAACAGCAACTGATGACATCATCAGTTCTCAAGAGATGCTGGTTTGGTGAGTTGACAGTCCGGGCAATACAACCTGTGGGAAACACATTAAAGGAGGATGATGTCTTTTTATCTCAGAGAAAATCACTGTCAGAGACCAAGTTAAAGATTTGAATAGGCAGTGACTATGAATAGTACTGGACTAGAATAAATCTTGAATACATATTCATGTTATATGTCAGATCTTTAATTAAAAAAAAACTGTTGCTTTTTTTAGGAGCAATGCTATTTTTATTGTAAAATGGATCTTCTGATATGCAGAAAATTTTGCATGCAGATGGATGGTATTTGATACAGATACCATCTTAGAGTTGATAACATCATGATGTCAGGGGAAAACCTCTAGGGAAAGACTTGAAGTCAAAGATCTACATTACCATCAGCAAATTACTTAACCTCTATAAGCCTTGATTTCTTGTAAACCAAATGCCATTGCCTTGCAGAGTTGTTATGATGATTAAATTAATGTTATACAAGAACAGAGTCTTAGACATGGAACGTATTCACTTCAGTCCCCATCTCAAAGATTAAATTCCCTTTATTTTATAAAATAAAAACATAAAAGGATACTGAAGAAAACAGAGAATATGATCGTTTGTGTATTATTTGTTGAGAGACAATACACATCAATTGGTTTGTTTCTGTTCTATAATTTATTCCTACAAGACCTTGGTTGGCTTCTTAAGTAGGAAACAGCAGGATACAAGTTGAGGCATGAAAATGATCCTGGATAAATGTCATTTCTTGCCCTGGCCAACCTATGATTTATACTCATTCTTGACTGTGTCAGAACTTCTTGGCCTATGAGTCCCATGGGCAAACTGGAAAACAAGAAGGTAAGATTCTCCTAAACATTCATGCTCACAAATGTGAACATACAGTATTTTTCAATTTGAGCAAAGACAAAAATAGATTTGATGATGCCAGCTTTGAATTTTTATAACACCTATTTAAAATTTCTAGCATGTCCAGATTTTTACCAACAATATGTTGAAATGCCAATAGTAGGGCAGATCTACATTATAAAATATGTAGATTTTTAATTTTACCAATATTCAAATTTGCAAGTAGTAAATTCATTATGAAGTGGTCCCTCTAGAATTTCATAGATATAATAAAGGGAATTATTTAAGAAAATCATGCAAAAAGCAACAGAACTCACAAAGTTCTGCATTCCTGTCTGTATCAAGTTCTGTAGCTGATAATGTAGTTATACAGATATTTGTTACTGTTTAGTCATTAAGTCATATCCAACTCATTTTCGAGCCCATGGACTATAGTCACCAAGTTCCTCTGTCCATAGGATTTCCCAGGCAAGAATATTAGAGTGGGTAGACATTTCCTTCTTCAGGTAATCTTCCCAAGATTACCTGGTAGATTCTTTATCACTGATCCACCTGGGAAGCAGTCAACAGATATTTACTATAATCCAAGCATATTGTTCAGTCTGAGGAATGAGTATGCTAAAACTAATGACTATTTAAAAGTCCCCATGGTAAACTGTTTTGTAAAGCCTGAAACAATTAGGTTAGAGAGAAAAGATCACTAGCAACCAACCTAAGTCCATGGTTTCAGTGGCACTGACGCTGCTGAATCTGCTAGTGAGCATTCTCAGGTTGCATTTATGACTTAATAGGGGTATCAAATCAATACGAGAACTACATTCTTGTTTTCTACATCAGCCAGAAAGGAAGATAGCAGTGGGCTTTTCATAGGTCCTATAAGAGAATCCTTACCTTTCTTTCCTGTACTATTCTCTGACATTCCTTCATTCTGTTATACCTAAGTTCTTCAAAAGCACCGAGATTTTTTTCACACTACTAACCCTAATACACAGAAGATGTGGATGCCAGAAACAGAATCATTATTCCCCGAAGAGGAACACAGCAATGCTGTGCAAAGTTTAAGGTGGGAAGAGGAAATGAAAACAGAGATCGAAACTTTTGCTGATGAACCAAACTCTGGTACCAAGGAACAACTCTACTCTCCAATCACAAAAAGCTAAGTGTTTTTTTTGTTCTTTCCCCCCAGAAATCACAGATGCTTAATACTTTAAATTCAACCTCAACCATTAGAAAGAAAAGGAATAGGAGAGTGAACCTGAGAAGACTATGCAACTTAATATGAATTTAACCATGGTAACTCAGTCAGAAGTCAATTAATTTAGATCTGCCTTTATTGATCATGAATCTAAAATTAGCAAGCGATCCCAGTGGCTTAAGAGAACACAGCTTCAACTGCACATATTTTCTTGCCATTAGGAAAAACAATCAAGTATTTTCTCTTGATATAAATTAAAGTTTCAAGATGATCTTCTCCTGAAATTCCACAACCTATGCTCCTTTCTGTGATAGATTCACTGAATATTTCTGTTGCTCTTATCATTCTATTTAACAGATACTTAGTCATAAAAGGCATACTGGACACAGTCCAATTCCAGAGGCTCTGGGTTCTTCCCATGTGTGGATAGAAAAAGCTTCAAACTAAATGCAAACTTCACCATTTAGTGAAGTGACGCTATATGGCTGAAATTAGATGCAATGCAGCATTAAAAAAAAACCCAGAGTAGTGTTTTGTTTTCCCCTAAATTTTATGCAACAGGAAAACAAGTGAACCTGTTTCATTCATCCAGCTGAGGATCCATTTTGTGTGCAGTGACATGTGAAGGTAACAGAGGGAGGATGACCTCTCACGGGTAACAGTTGAAATGTCTTATAAAACAGACATTAATTCTATTTCACGTTTCTCAGGTCTTTTGAAGTTAGGGCTCTTTGCCTTTTGGGTCAGTAGAAAAATTCTGGAACAAGCATTGTGACTCTTTCTGAGCAGCACAGTACATAGTGTATAAGATATACCACACTGCAGCCTGGGCCCCAACCAGTGCCCCACAGGTTAGATAAAATACCCAAAATACAGCTTCATCTCTTCCAGGCTACTGAGCTATTGGCACTGAATAAAGGGAAGATTTAGTAAACATTACTGCTGAACACAAATATAGAGTGCTTTCATTTGTAAACCCCCATACCACAGACTCTTAGGCTTTAATTAAATTTAAATTAAAATATCTTTTCACAATTTATGATTTATACAGCATTAATAAATAAATATCATTTGATTTGCCCATAAGAGGTAAAGTTCAACTTTTTGTACTGTAAGAAACCTCTGCATATTTTCTGTAGGTTGTCTGTGCTCAGTCATGTCCAACTCTGTGATCCCATGGATTGCAGTCCACGAGCTCCTCTGTCCACAGAGTTTTCCAGGCAAGAATACTAGAGTGGGTTGCCATTTCCTACTCAGGTGATCTTCCCAACCCAGGGATCAAACTTGTGTCTCTCAAGACTCCTGTGTTGGCAGTAGTCTTTACCACTAGCACCACCCGGGAGCCCCCTTCTATAGGTTAAATGTGTTATAAAATAAGTTTGGATTCATTCTAAATGCAGCTTTATGAATACAAGCATAAGTCTGCAGAATCCAGATGAAATCTAATATCTACAAAATCAAAAGCTAAACTTTTAAAGAGAGCCAATCAAAATAAATCTTTTAATAAATCAGAAAAGAGTATATTTTTATATATTACTAATTTTCAATATATGTTCAATCATTAAAGCTTAGGGTTGTTAGCTAGTGAAATGAGCCATACATTTATTTTTTAACAGCTCCACACTTCTGAAACAACACATCATTTGATTGTGGGCTGTTTCCTCATAATACATTTAACAAATTACCCATTCCTAACATTAAGCTATCAGCCAAGAGATGAAACTTAGTCTTTGTATTATGATTATTTTCCAGGATTTTTTTGGTTCCTGTTTATACTGGAAGCTAAAGCTTTGCACATACCAACTAAAGCACGTAGGAAACATTTAAGTTTTTGCATTCAATTCGTGAATCAGAATGCCACTTCTGATATATATCATTCATACAGAATTCAGTCTTTTGGAGATGTACTATAATTGTAAGAGTTTTCTTTTTCCTCTAGTGAAATTCTGCTTTTGACTTACCACTTGCATCATTTTAGTGTTGCATTTTTGAAATCAATGTATCTGACTTGAGCAACACAAATAGGTTATGGAAATGTACAGTAAGGGCAAAAGATTTCCTTCGAGAACACCGTGAAGGAAAATGGATGGTACTTACCTGACCAGAGGTGAAGGCCATCGAATCCGTAGGAGAAGAGGTCGTCTCCGACGCCATTCCCACCCCATTCCTCGCCCCCGCCGGGGTAGGGTGAGTAGCCCTCTGTGGAAGCCCAGCCCACGCGCAGGTGAGTGGCTTCAGCAGTCACGAACGGCTCCGTGTGGTCCACCATCAACTCATAGTACCACTTCTTATACTGTGCAGAGCCTTCACTGACACCCAGAAAAATATTGGGTCTCATGCTTTAAAGAGATGGGAATAGCATGTGAGAAAATCCAAATAAACCTTTCATTGTCTCAACTTATTACGTCATGCTATCCTTAATTAGTCCTGCTTCTCAAAGATACATTGCATTGACCAAGAAGTTTGTTTGGGTTTCCAAAACATTGTACAGAAACACCTTATTGACTTTTTTGGGAAACCCAATGTTTCCTTAAGTGCAACAAATTATTGAAACAATCACTGAAGTCTACTCTAACAGCCAACCCTACAGTTAATGTTCAGTGACTTACGTTTGCTTTTGGGAAAATTTGGCTACATCACTCAACAGCCTACTACATTTTTTCATAACTGCTCTTCAACCTATTTTTATATCATAAATCATATTTAAGGGGAGACACTCAGGATAGCATCAGGCCCCAGAATTAATGGAGTTATTATTAATCCAGGACATAGAGACATTTTCCTAAGCTAAGGTTTGTGTCACACAGGGTTTGAGGCTGACACAAGTCATAGCCTTAGTGAAGGAACCAAAGTGATTAATCACCTTTGTTGTTCTCTATGTCTTGCTGTGAAGAGTCTCAGTTAGTTGTATTTTAATTGCATTTTATGAAGAGATCCTAACCCTAAATTAACATTAGGGATTAGAGAAAGTCTCAGGAATGCCACCATTAACAACAGGTCTCGTATAGAAAGAACAATAAAGGAAGTCTCAAATGAATCTTTATAAAAAAAACACAATATATTTGTGTTAAAAAAAAAAAAAAACACAGAGGAGAAATACATACCAAACCCCACATTTTTGTTTGAAACATGGTGAAGTAGCAAGTATTTCCTGGATAGCTGCTAAATACTGTGCTAAGTGTATCAAAGTCATTACTACCACACATAACACCTTCTTAATTATATTCAATATTATCATTATTACATATGGAAGGCATTATAACATGGTGGTTAAGAGCTCAATCTCTGGAATTAGACTCTAGCCTCATTTTCAGCTCAAAAATTTTAATTTATAGAACATGGATAATAGTAATACTTCACACACACACAAACAGTGAAGAAGGCTTGTAAAGAATCTGGCATTGTGCCTGGCACAGACTACCCAATGAATGTCTGACACATTGGAAAGTAGATCTAACTGGAAATATCGTTTCACTGATTTATGGAATTTATTGTATTTTGGATATCTGAATTCCTATTATACAACCAATTTGGTGACATGGTCTATCTGAACCTACCTGCTCACATGGTTCACAAGGCGTGTCTGCAATAACAGGTCTCTTCCTGGCAGAAGATTGTCACAGATGAGATGCTGGTTAGAACGGACTGCCACTCCATGGCAAACACAGAGAGAGCATAAGACATCCAGAACCTGAAAAGTGAAATCCCTTTCAGCTGGCTCTCATTCCCTTTTCAGATTCAAGCATCAGCAGTAATTTCCACAAACAGAAACACATTCCCTTCAGGTACCTCTGACCCAGTCACTTTAAACATGATAGCAATGTGTCCACTTATTTTCCACAACTGAGAACTGCTCCATTCCCCCACTGGTGCTATGCATAACCACTGCACAGTATTATCTGATTGCAGTTAAAAAGCAAAAAACATGAAAAATGTGACACCTTTTAAAAATTATCTTTTTAAAGGATATGTTTGAAATTATTCCAGAATTCATTTCTGGCAATAAAATGGTTCACTTACCTTGTGATTTCTTCCATGCTTGTCTAAAAGTGAGATAATGGATTTTATATGGCCTTCTTTAATAATATTGAGAGCTTCTGGACTTTCTACTAACACACAGTGTAAAACTTCAAGAATACCTAAACAGAAAATAAAGAAAGGGGGAAATATGATTAACTAGTCTACAACGATCAGTGACTTTCCTCTTCTCTATGTGCTTATTGAGGTGTTGACTAAATGTAGTACAATTATGTGCTCAATGTGTTTGTCACCAAGTATCTGTGATAAGCGACAGCTGGCGTTTGGGAGGCAGGGCTGATAACCAAATATGATAACAAGTGAGGACGAGGCAAATATACAGTGTTCAGCTAAGTAAGCAGGTAACTCTGCCTATAGAGAAATGAAAGAGGGCAACATTTAAGTGGGGCCACAGAGAACTCATACATGACCATTTTTGATAGGAAACATGGGCTGACTGACGTCTTGAATGTTGGGCAGAGCTGATGTGCCTGAGGTACAAAGCCAGTAGGAGATGGAACAGGTTTAATGGGGCAGAATCTCAGCTTAGGAAGGTGAAAAATTTGGGAGATGGATGATGGTGAGAGTAGCACCATTTGTATGAACTTAACGCCACTGAATTGTACAGTAAAATATGGTTGAAATTGTGTTATTATGCGACTTTTATCAAAGTAAAAAATAACATTAAAAAAACGAGTTAATGATTCCGAAGTGTGAAGATGTTAAAAAAAAAAAAAGCATTGAATTGGGAAACTGGTAACAATTTTGACTACAAGTCCTTCACATGGCTGAATCACCAAACTCCCAGGTCCCAAAAGATATAGATAAAGACCTGACACACATTCCTAAGTTGTTTTTACAGGAAGCAGACACCAACCAGATGAAAACTGCTGACCACAAGCACATAGACTCTACATTGCTTGAAACTAAAGGATGATGATACTGGAAACTTCCCAACCAATCTGACAACTGTGCGTGAGCTGATCATGCACCCTGCAGCTCCCACGCCCCCTTTCTTTGATGGCTTCCCTGAAAGCCCTCACACTCACACTTTGGAGTGTGAGCTGCCCGTTCCACCAGCCTGGCATCCTGCAGTAAATGCTGTACTTTCCTTCAACACAACCCAGTATCAGTAGACTGGCTTTATTGTGTGAGGACAAGTGGACTCAAGTTTGTTTTGGTAACAAGATCAAAGGATGCTCTGCTCTGTTTTTTCCTCCTCTTTCTCCTCTTTTCCTGTGATTTTTTTTTCTTTTTTTCTTTTTGCTGTGCATATTTTTAAAAGTGAAGCAACTTATAGAACCCATACTTCATCCTGAAGGTTGCTCTGTTCCTTTCTCTTTCTAGATACTCCCTGGGCCAGTGAAAGAGACCAGCATGCACTTTTCTGTATACAATGGAACTTACCAATAACTCTAGATGCTTTGAATCAAGAATTTATCCATTTTTGCAATCCCTGCCATCATCTTATTACTATCTGATCACTTCCTCATAGTAGCTATTCAGTTTTTCCTTAATAAATATATTCTATATTGGTATATAGTCATCTCACTCACACTGTGGTACCCTGAAAATCTTTGTCTCATAATTATTACACCATTTTTTATATCAACAATTTGCTTTTTTATATTTGTCACCCAATGATCCAGCAATGCTTTAGAACTCAGTGTTACTCAAAATTCCCTTACATTAGATTTCTAAGTTATTCAATCTTAAACTCTGAAATTTTGCTCTTTGACTTAAAATCAACCTCCTTTGACCCCAATCATCTGTACTTCTTTCTCTCTAGTCACTCAAATTCAACAAACATGTCCCTGAATGGGTCTCTATCATGCACAGTCATGAAATTATTTCTGTACTGACAAGTATTTTCTTAAGTGAATTTAAACATTCATCATTCTTTCAACAAATGCTATAAAGTACCTACTAGGTGCCAGACAGTATGGTAGATGCAGAGAACACAAAGAAGAATAAAACTGAGCCCCTGACTTCAAGGAGTTCACCACGTTTAGGCAATGGAGAGGAAAAATAAGTAACAGAAATGGGCATTAGTACTATAGAAAAGCAACTAATGGAATACTATGTGAACTGACATAGGAGCAATAGACTCAGCTTGGGATGTCCTTGAGGCAAACTGCTGTGCTGCAGAATGCATGCGTACATTTCCACAACATCAATATAAAAATAACATTCTTGTTAGACACAGACATATCAGATTTTATTGTCTTTAATTATTTTACAATGATGCAGACTTTTATTTGTATTTACTAAATCCCTTTAAAATAAATTACTGTGACTGAATCTCACAAATATACTGAATGAAAGAAACCAGACACACAAAAATTTACTCTGCATGATTCCAGTTACACAGAGTCCAAAAATTGGCAGAATAAATCTATGATGTTAATACCTAGGTGCTGGGGCAGAGGATTGGATGAGTGGAAGAAGGTTCCAGGGTATGTTTCTGATAGGTGATAATATTCTGTTTGTTAACCAGTTGTTACACAAATACATTCTATTTGTGAAAAAGAACTGATCTGTATATTTATAATTTATGAACTTTTCTACAGAAATATAATATTTCAATAAAAAGTAAAGGGAATGAAGACGTGGAATAACACAGGTTAAAATGCTAACAGTAAATATCTCTGGTTGATGGGAACATGGATAAGTTTTGAAAAAACATTTCTATGCTTTTGTATCTTCCAACTTAGTAAAAATAATCACATCTTATGATTTGACTCTGAATAAAAACATTATTGTTTAAAAAATTAAAAAATAAACTATTGTCCTATATGATTAGGAAAACCAAATTTTTTTTCCAGATCTGTCCACATAAGCATTTAAACAAAAATTAAAAATGGGAATTCCAAACCAATCTAATTTTTTCAAATTAAATCCACTTAAACTAAAAAACAATGACAATTCACCCAAACAAATTTTTTTATCTGTAGAGTATTGTAAGGTGCTAATGTATTAATTGGAAAAGGAAATGGCAACCCACCACAATATTCTTGCCTGGAGAATTCCATGGACAGAGGAGCCTGGAAGGCTAGAATCCATGGGGTCACAAGAGTCAGACACCTCTTAACAACCAAACCACCAATGTATTAGTATATCAGGAAGAACTGATTTGAAAAATAATGGGAATTCTGGCTCTTCAGTGGCTTTCTGAACTTCATTCTTTTATAAATGTAAATGAAGAAGATATTCTTACATTGCTTTTCAGAAATAATTAATGAAAATACCAATGATTTCAGCCACCAGTAAAAATTTTAACCTAGTAACAGGAAAACATTTATACTGCACTGAATTTGTTTTTATGTCTTAAAGGACATAAAATAGAAAAAAAGGAATACTATATCATAAAAAGGAGATATTCGAAAACATACCAGAAGAAGCTTCCAGTCTTTCCAGTCGGCTGATTAACCAGTCAAGGGAGCCAGAAAATTGAGCACAGTTTTTACGATTTCCTCTAATTAGTGCAGCTGCAAAAGAAAAAGCAGATTTTACAGTTATGTGATTTTCTAGTTCGAAACCAAAGTAAGTCCATAGTAGGCACAAAATATTGGATCAAAAACAAAATACATTAATTTTATACCAAAAACACATACAAATACACACACACACACATATATACATATACACACAAAATTGAACTGATATTTATTAATGGGGACTGTAAAAACACTGCTTATTAGAAGAAATATATTTTTGAGAAAGTAACATTTCATATTCCAAGCAATAATGAAGGGTAATGGAAAAACTAGTGTCCTGGGATTTTCCTCACTTGGGTTCTAATACTCATTGCTTTTAATTAGCTGTGAGGCTAAATTATTTAATTTCCCTAGAGTTCAATTTTCTCACCTATATAATGAAGACATTAAGAGAACATCAGTTTTTCTGAAAATGTAGCACAAGATACTAGGAGATACGACAGGTAAGTGTAACAAACATACAAAGAATGTATCATCAAATTGTTATAAGAAAACACAGGGTGTGAGGGCGGATGGCTAATGAGTTTGAAAACCTTTCCCCCCCTGCATCTCTTCTTCCCATTTAGAGATTCAAAATTCATATGAAAGACTCTAGAAACTAATTTCTGCAGTTAAGTCACCTATTTCAACTTTTTTAAACCTAGTAGTGTTCTCTACACCTCTTGAACCAAAGAACCCACTTTATCTGAAATTCCTATGTCAACTTTATGATATCTTTCAACCTAATTGATATACTCAATTTAAAATTTATGTTTCTAAATCATTCAGTTATTTCAAAGCAAATATGGTAAATATTTAATGTAAATTCAACTCTTAGGCCCATAAGATTGTTCAGAAACTGTGTAACTGCTTAAAAATGGCAAATGATGTTTTTATATAATATATTTAGTGTGAAAAATATGTTTCTATAAGAAAAAAACCACAATTTTAAAATCTGGTAGTGCCAGGAGGTAGTTTAAAGAACTGAAGTTTGAGAATGCCACCTGTTCATCTGCTTGTTAAGAGCAACAGGGTTCAATGAAACTAAAATACTTCCTTCATATTTCCTCTTTCTTCCTCCCAAAAGCTGTTACCTGGCCTGAGAGGAAGAAAAGAAATAATGACACAAAAGACAAAAAGGATTAGGTTTGTTCAACTACATAAGAAAAGCTCTTTTGTGAATGGAATCCCCATAACATTTGTACAATTACAAGGTGATGCATTCAATTACTTAGGCTCTCCTCCAGCTCTGGAACCAGTAACCACGTATACACACACACACATACACACATCCAGTGATAAGCACCAGGGACAAGTGTGTTCAGGATGAGGTGTGGTAGAGGAGTCCGACATGCTCTGTGGGACTTCTGCTTTTAACCTGTAAGAATATCTTTTCCTGACCAAGAACAATAGCAATTGACAGAAAGTATATGGTGAAGAGTTTGAATCTCTATAAAGTGTCATTTGCTTAAAATTTAACCCCCTCCTTTAATTTTGCCTTGGGCTTTTTAAATTAAAGATATCAACTATTTTCTAGAAGTCAAAAGTGAGAGATAAGGTAATTCTTGAAGAAACGAGGACTTCTCTAGTGGTCCAGTGGTGAAACTCCATGCTCCCAACAAAAGGGGCATGGGTTTGATCCTTGGACAGGGAAGATCCCACATGCCGTAGCTAAAAAAAAAAAAAACTAAAACTGTACAAATAAACCCTTTTAATAACCCATGGGATATTTAAGAAAATCATAAAGTAAGCCACTGAAAAAAAGGTCATTAAACTTACTGCAAACAGAGATGGTATATAAACTATGCTCTCGGACAATAATGTTAATGACAAGTAACTAATGATTAGTAAGAAAAGCAGAAACAAAAATAATCTACCCAAAATCAGAAATAAAAAACAAACATAAAACTTGAAATGAGTAAGAAAAGCAGGAACAAAAAAAAACCTACATAAAACCTTAAAATTTTTCCAAAATAATACTTTTAATCAATAAGGGAATCAATACCACAATTTTAGAATATCTAGCAAATATCAAAACTGGGCACTACCTTACACAATCAACAGTAGATAGTCAAAACTGTACTCAAGGAAAAATAAACATTCTAATTGTAAGAAAAAGAAATGCAAAAAAGCAAAATGACTGTATGAGGAGGCCTTACAAAGAGCTGAGAAAAGAAGAGAAGCTAAAGACAAAGGAGAAAAGGAAAGATATAACTATCTGAATGCAGAGTTCCAAAGAATAGCAAGGAGAGATAAGAAAGCCTTCCTTAATGATGAATGCAAAAAAATAGAGAAAAATGATAGAATGGGAAAGACTAGAGATCTCTTCAAGAAAATTAGAGATACCATGGGAACTTTTCATGCAAAGATGGACACAATAAACGACAGAAATGGTACGGGCCTACCAGAAGCAGAAGATAATAAGAGGAGGCGGCGAGAATACACAAAACAACTGTACAAAAAAGATCTTCATGACCCAGATAATCACCATGGTGTGATCACTCACCTAGAGCCAGATATCCTGGAATGGGAAGTCAAGTGGGCCTTAGGAAGCATCACAAAGCTAGTGGAAGTGATGGAATTCCAATGGAGCTATTTCAGATCCTAAAAGATGATGTTGTGAAAGTGCTGTATTCAATATGCCAGCAAATTTGGAACTCAGCAGTGGCCACAGGACTAGAAAAGGTCAGTTTTCATTCCAATCCCAAAGAAAGAATGCAAAACAATGTTCAAACTACCGCACAATTGCACTCATCTCAAACACTAGCAAAGTAATGCTCAAAATTCTCCAAGCCAGGCTTCAACAGTATGTGAACTGTGAACTTCCAGATATTCAAGCTGGATTTAGAAAAGGCAGAGGAACCAGAGATCAAATTGCCAACATAGGCTGGATCAGCAAAAAAGCAAGAGAGTTCCAGAAAAACATCTACTTCTGCATCACTGACTATGCCAAACACTTTGACTGTGTGGATCACAACAAACTGTGGAAAATTCTTCAAGAGATGGGAATTCCAGACCACCTGACCTGCCTCCTGAGAAATCTGTATGCAGGTCAAGAAGCAACACTTAGAACTGGATATGGAACAACAGACTGGTTCCAAACCGGGAAAGCAGTATGCCAAGCCTGTATATTCTCACCCTGCTTATTTAACTTACATGCAGAGTACATCATGAGAAACACTGGACTGGATGAGACACAAGCTCGAATCAAGATTGCCAGGAGAAATATCAATAACTTCAGATATGCAGATGACCCCACCCTTAAGGCAGAAAGTGAAGAAGAACTAAGGAGCCTCTTGATGAAATTGAAAGAGGAGAGTGAAAAAGCTGGCTTAAAGCTCAACATTAAAAAAAACTAAGATCATGGCATCCGGTCCCATCACTTCATGGCAAATAGATGGGGAAACAGTGGAAGATTTTATTTTGGGGGGGCTCCAAAATCACTGTAGATGAGGACTGCAGCCATGAAATTAAAAGATACGTGCTCCTTGGAAGAAAACTTATGACCAACCTAGACAACATATTAACAAGCAGAGACATTACTTTGCCAAAAAAGGTCCGTCTAGTCAAAGCTATGGTTTTTCCAGTAGTCATGTATGGAGGTGAGTGTTGGACTATAAAGAAAGCTGAGCACCAAAGAATTGATGCTTTTGAACTGTGGTGTTGGAGAAGACTCTTGAGAGTCCCTTGGACTGCAAGGAGATCCAATCAGTTCATCCTAAAGGAAATCAGTCCTGAATATTCATTGGAAGGACTGATGCTGAAGGTGAAACTCCAATACTTTGGCCACCTGAGGCGGAGAACTGACTCACTGGAAAAGACCCTGATGCTGGGAAAGGTTGAAGGCAGGAGAAGGGTATGACAGAGGATTAGATGGTTGGATGCCATTAGCAACTCGATAGACATGAGTGTGAGTAAGCTCCAGGAGTTGATGATGGACAGGGAAGTCTGGCATGCTGCAGTCCGTGGGGTCACAAAGATTCTGACATGACTGAGTGACTGAACTGAACTGCTAAGTAACAGAGTGAAAAATGTTAACTAAACATTCCTTCCAAAACATTCAAAGAGAATATAAAAACTAAGTAGAACAGAAAAAAGAAATAGAGCAATAAACATAGACATTAATAAGTTAGAAATAGTAGAGGTGATCTATGTAATAAACTGAAATAACAGGACTGATCAGCACTGTCAAGGACCCCTTCCCTTTAAATAAATGCCAACAACTTTAATCAAGAAAAAAAGACATAATTAAGAAGGAAAGGAATCATACACAGCCACTTATTACTGTACTGAAATTTTTAAACTTTTAGGAAAAAGGATGACTTCCAAATATTTTTTCATGAAAATTGACCCAAAAAAGAAAATCTAAATAGGATAACAAACAATGAGTAATATTGAGAAGTATGTCAAAGTCAAAAACATTTTTTTCTAAATTCAGGAAACAAGTCATTGCTATGTTAAACTGTTTCAAAGTAAAGAAACTAAGAAAACCCTTCCAATATATTTTTTCAAGACAGTATAACTTTGCTATGTAAACCTAATAAAGAGAGCATGCATATCAGAAAACTAAAGGAAACTCTTAGCTATGAATACAGATCCCCAAATCTTATACAAGGAGGCAATTTATAAATCACTATAAGCAGTGCATTCAGTTCACTTCAGTCGCTCTTTGCGACCCCATGGACTGCAGCACGCCAGGCCTCCCTGTCCATCACCAACTCCTGGAGTTTACTCAATCTCATGTCCATCGAGACAGTGACGCCATTTAATCATCTCATCCTCTGTCGTCCCCTTCTCCTCCTACCCTCAATCTTTCCCAGCATCAGGGTCTTTTCTTGAGTCAGTTCTTCGTATCAGGTGGTCAAAGTACTGGAGTTTCAGCTTCACTATCAGTCCTTCCAATGAATATTCAGGACTGATTTCCTTTACCATTGACTAGTTTGATCTCCTTGCAGTTCAAGGGACTTTCTGTCCAAGAGTCTTCTCCAACACCACAGTTCAAAAGAATCAATTCTTCAGTGCTCAGCTTTTTATAGTCCAACACTCACATCCATACATGATTACTGGAAAAACCATAGCCTTGACTAGATGGACATTTGTTGGCAAAGTAATGTCTCTGCTTTTTAATATGCTGTCTAGGTTGGTCATAAGTTTTCTTCCAAGGAGCAAGTATCTTTGAGTTTCATGGTTGCAGTCACCATCTGAACTGATTTTGGAGCCCCCAAAAATAAAGCCAGCCACTGTTTCCACTGTTTCCCCATCTATTTGCCATGAAGTGCAGGGACCAGATGCCATGATCTTGTTTTCTGAATGTTGAGCTTTAAGCCAACTTTTTCACTCTCCTCTTTCAATTTCATCAAGAGGCTCCTTAGTTCTTCTTCACTTTCTGCCTTAAGGGTGGGGTCATCTGCATATCTGAAGTTATTGATATTTCTCCCGGCAATCTTGATTCCAGCTTGTACTTCATCCAGCCCAGCATTTCTCATGATGCACTCTGAATATAAGTTAAATAAACAGGGTGAGAATATACAGGCTTGGCATACTGCTTTCCCGATTTGGAACCAGTCTGTTGTTCCATATCCAGTTCTAACTGTTGCTTCCTGACCTGCATACAGATTTCTCAGGAGGCAGGTCAGGTGGTCTGGTATTCCCATTTCTTTAAGAATTTTCCATAGTTTGTTATGGGTTCATTACTCCAATGAGAGAGAAATGTGCTAGAATAAATCAAAGGTGAAACATATGATGATCACCATAGACTCTGATAATGTATGTACTTCTAATAGAAAAAAAAAAGTTAAATAGAATGCCTCTGGAACATTATCAAAGCAAGTCTACATGTGTGTGCATGTGCAGGGTATGTTTTACAGATAAAGTGTGATCTACTAAAATTCAACAAGTTAGTCTTGAAGAAATCAGTTAAGCGAGTTTCTAAAGTAATGAAAAAGTATACAGAGAAATGCAAGAACACTCATCCTAACACTGTTTACAATGGCAAAGCTTTGAAAACAGCTTGAATGTGGGCTAAATAAGTGATGACACATCCCATCAGTAGGGTAGAATACATCCACTAAAGCCTGATGGCGGTTTATAGTTACTGCCAAGGAAAGATGCCCACAATACAGAAGTCAGTGGAAACAAATGCTATTTAAGGATATGGAGAATATGAGCCCATTTTGATGTAAGTATGTACACAAAACTGAAGAAAAAGGAAAAGCTCTTCGTGCACACAGAGCTGACAGTGGAGCCAAGACTTAAAGCCAGACAATTTTGACCCCTGAGTCTGCTCAGGTCCTGAGCTATGCAGCCCCCCTCCCCCACAATCTTTTCCTGCTGAGATTCTGTCTGGAAAGTTTAGAAGGGCGGGGTCATGGTAGTATATAAGCAAATTAAGAAAATAGGTATCTCACAAGCTTGATTAGATAATGAATTCCCATCAAAATTAATAACTTTCATTTCATAGCCATGAGATCATTACCAAGTTGGAAAAAAAGTAATGTGTCTTGGTAATGAAATGCCTTTTTAGGATTTCCTGGAGAACAAGATGAGAAAAAACTGTAAGTACTACCGCCAGAGTAATATCTGCTATGAGCGTGTTTGAAGCCAATGCCCTTCTTTTCTACTCCTTGACTGCCTTTCCCCAGTGTTTAGGGCATTTAGGAAAATCTGTGTCCCTAAGATACTGGGAAAATAATCTGGATTTGCAAAAATCTTTCCTTGCTCTATCCTTTCTCAGTCTTTAAAGATTCAGAAACTGGTAACTTATGCCTTCCTAAAAGAGATGTCTACCCTGTTTGTTTTATACTTTGAATTTTCATAAAATGAGTATTCACAAAGAGAGTTTGCCAAAGAACATTTTCTAGACATCTTTAGAAAATTATCCTGGCTTGCAAGCCTCCTGCAGATTAATTGTGTGGATGTCAGAAAAGATGTATGAGAGCATGTCCCAGTGATGCTTCGCAAACTATGAACATCGGTGTCTGTAAGACCCCTAGGTCTTCCAGATGGCAAGCTCATAGATCCACTCTTGTCTCTCTGAACCTAAGACACATAGTAAATATATTCACATCAAATTTTTAAATTGTTATAGATTATAATCCCCTCCATCTCCCTTTTCTCTCCATGCTAAATAAAACCACTTAAGTAAAAGGAGGAAAAGGTGCATTTTACACGTAACTACATGACAGACTCTACTGTCCACCTTTCTGCAAGAATGAGGAGGAGGCTTAATTAAGCTGAAGTTACTGATGGTTGAACCAAACTTTCTATTAGTAGGGTAAAGAGGGACAATGACATAAATATATTGTTGAACTCAAAGTACTGCTGACAGTCTGAGAATTCACCAGCCAAGGTAAAATAAACACTTACATATACATGTCTACCTATTATATGATTACATCAACTTCAGTAAAAACTATTGGTGTCAAATGGTCCTTATGTCAAATAAGATTTTATTCACTGTTTTTTTCCTGATCATGAAATCAATGTTCACTATAATAAAAACAGAAAATGAGGAGTAGTCAAAGGAACAAAAAGTAATCGAACAAAGTGACAAATTTTCTCATAATTCTATTCACTTGAAATACCATTATTAAGCCATGTGTATACTGAAAAATATTCCATTTATATGCACTGACGTAAAGGTTCTTTTAACTCAACTAGAAAGAATAAATTAGCTTCCCTTACATTATCAATTATCTAGCATCACACATTTCTGTTATCTATTTTTTTCAATAATAAAAGTAATACATACAGTACTTCCCTGAGTGGTAAAGAGTCTGCCTGCCAGTGCAGGAGACACAGGCTCAATTTCTGATCCAGAAGGAGCCCACATGCCATGGAACAACGGCGCCCATGCATCACAACTACTGAGCCTGTGCCCTAGAGCCTGTGGCCCACAAAGGGAGGGGTAGCTCCCATTTGCGGCCATCAGATAAAGTTCACGCAGCAATGGAGAACCAGCACAGCCAAAAACAAATGAATAATACATGCAGATAGATTAAGAACACGTTTATTAATACACA
The DNA here is from genome assembly GCF_019320065.1 of Cervus canadensis. Lineage (NCBI taxonomy): Eukaryota > Metazoa > Chordata > Mammalia > Artiodactyla > Cervidae > Cervus > Cervus canadensis. The sequence continues at coordinate 83,268,177 of NC_057393.1, forward strand.
GAGACAAGTCAAAGATCTCTCTCCCAAGGAGCAGCTACCGAACAGTTTTCTGGGCATCCTTTTAGAAATATCCACTGTATACACAGGAATGTATCTTTCTCTACATATTTTTAATTGTATGTAATTGGAATCTAACTATACACACAGTAAGCATCTTGCTTTTTTTTTCACTTACTATCATATGCAGTCTAGCCTGATTCATACAATTTTTCAAATGGTACACTTATCTCAATTTTCAATGATAACACAGTTTTATACTCTATAGGTATATTATTACTTATATAACCACTTCCCTGTTGATAGAAAAATTGTTTTCAATTTTATGCTATCTATAAATAATTTTTCAGTAGATATCCTTTCCACACTTGTAGAGACATATACAGTCTCTAGACTATTTCTTAAAGTGGAAATTCTGAGAGTTAAAGGATATACACATTTAAAGTTTTGTGTATACTGTTGACTGAGACTTGCTTGGTTTTTTAAATTTTCATCAATTTATACTCCCACCAAGAAGATTCTACTCAACATTTTCCCCAATGATGGGTATTACCATTTTGTCTATGCCAATCTAACAGATGAAGTATGATCTCCGCTTATTTTAATTTCCATTTCCTTATTTGTCATGCTGAGAATCTGTTACTATTTTATTCATTGTTCTGTAAACTACCCATTGCTACTAATTGTCTGTTTTTCTGATACATGATATTTTCATATAGATTTATGAAAATTATATTACAGAAACTAAGCCTTTGTCTTTCACATAGCCTGCACATTTTATAAAATTCCCACCTGTTTATTTTTAATGATATTATTTATCCTATAAGTTTTCATTCTTATGTAGTCAAATTTATCAGTCTCTTACTAATCACTAACAAAGACTAATAGTAACATGCATAGAGATGGTCAAGGCATTAAATGCAGTAACTACACAGCACTGTGGCTGGCTCTGCTATTTACACCACCTGTCTCTCTCTCACTCAACCATAAGATTCATGATAGCAGAGACTATATGCTGCTCACAACTGTACCTCACTTCCCAGATTAGAATATTTCCCATAGCAGGCATCCAACTACTCTCTGATGAATGAATGAAGCTTCTATTGAAACCCACATCCACTGGATTCCACGTTCCCCCAACATGACACAGTCTCTGTTACCAAGGATGCCCCTTCAGGACACTGTATAAGGAATTAAGAGGCAAAACACTTGGGAAAATATGCAAAAAGGAAAAGCAATCTATATATATATTCAGAAGATCCTTCTTAATGAGATATATATATATATACATGCAAACATATATATCTTCAGAAAAGCTTCTTAATTACACACACATACCTACACACATATACACACACAGGAATAGCCGATTAACAAAAATCCTCTCAGGAGTAGCAGTGTGAAAATATAAGTTATGGTCAAGAGTGAGTGTGTGTGTGCGTATGTGTATGTACGAGTAGAAAGTATATTGAGAATTTATGTCTCTTGTTGCATGAAAAAATTAACTTGAAAGCCACAAAACATGCATAGTCTGAAATCACTGTATGCTATCTTAGTTACATATGTTGTTATTATGCTAATATTTTCCATTACAATGTGAGTTTTAGGGGGTTCTATTTATGTCAGTTTTAAGTCCCTTAAATGAACTTAATGTAGCTCTCTTAAATCCTCCATCAAAAAGGATTAAAAGAATTAAAGAAATAAATGCATATATTTAAGAAAAACATGCTATATATATGCATATATAACATATAGTACAAATAAATGTACATTTACTGCATATCAAATCTCTGATATAAAATAATTCTAGACAGTCTGAAAGGACAGTGCTGGATTAGAGGTAAAGAGCTAGGTAGGACTGAGGGACTAGAGATAAAATGACTGAGGTCACAGGGGAACAAGAAGGGACAGACCAGCCATGGGGCTTGAGGATTTCAAGAATACTCAAGTATTTTTCTTATTGTAGAATAAGAAGTTGTATTTCAAGTATCAGAGAGTCAATGAAAATGCTGACTGTGTGTGTGAGGGCTTCCTGGAGTCTGAAATAAATATCAGTGGAGAGAAGAGGAAGAACTGAGAAATTAATAAGAAACCTATAATACCAGGTTCTCAACACAATCTTGAGGATTACATTTCAAACATCTACTGAACACCAGCGATGCACCAGACATATCGGCTACTAATGTATGAGATGTGTGATGCTGTGTTCAGAGAATGAGTAACAGAATATAGAATTTCAACCTAGAGGGAACTACAAAGAAAACTTTGTTTCTTCCATCTTTGATAAACTAAAAGGAAGGTGTATCTGCAATAATCATGATGCTATGACCTTCTACCAGCTGATCTGGAACTTTCTTGCTATACCCAACAATTACAAGTTTATCTTCTAAGACACATTTAAAAGGCAAAAACAACATAAAAAATATAGAAGTGGAAGAAGAGAGCATTACTATGAGGGAGAAGATGACAAAAGTACCCAAAAGAAGTGAGAGTATATGATAAGAATATGTTATGCTACGCCTGTGATGTAAATCACCATGTTAAAGCCATCCAACCACATTATGAATGTCTGTAAAGAGCAAAGAGGAACACAGCATAAACTACGGCAATTTTTGCTGAGCACACCTAGAAGGTGCAGACACAGATCTCCACAAGCTTAGAGGAGGAGATCTCTGACAAGATGGAATGGTGAGAAGATGGGCTCATGTGGGACTAACTTCAGAATCAAAAAGGAAGTATTTAATGTGCATCCCTATAGAGTCCCCTCGCTCACAAAACTATACCCTAGATGACTCTCCTCTTTTAATCAAAGGTAAATCTACAGCTATGGCCACCTTTCATGCTCAGAAATAGATTTAAATATTAATACTAAACATCATTTACTTCAGTGCAATAGTAAAACATGAAAAGCCTCAATTAAGAAGCAAGTTATAAAGCTGCTGTAACTGTTACATGATCATGTTGAACAGACATAACTCAGTTGCCTTGAAAAGCCAATCGTAGTTCTTACCCAACAACTCATACAAAGAATTCAGAATCGATTTCCAAGATTCCCCTGCTTCTCTCCCAGCAACATCCGCGAAGTGAGCGGCGCTGCTATACACGTGCAGTCTGTCTATACACTCGAGCACGAGGTTGATCATTCCCTGGAAGGCAGAAAGATAACCGTCAGCAACTGTGACTCTGCTCACAGGCAAAAAAAAAAAAAAAAGAAATTGCTAAGTTGTTATTTTTTTTAAAAGTCTGGCTTAAAGTAAGTCTGTTAATCATAAAGAACATTGAGATCAAAAAAAAAAAAAAAAGAACATTGAGATCATTTATTCAAAGAACAGGAAGAAACACACTTGCACGCGAAATAAAATGTTCTTGAAATAATTCAAGTGGTTTTTAAATCCTGAGGGCTATTCTCAAATAGAAACAGAACAACATAAAAAATATGTATTTCTTACTGATTGTAATAATTTGCAAGGTTTAATAGTAGGTTGATTAACTACATCAAGCATTCTACTATGAGTGAAGAGGTTCAGAGAGTGCCACCCCAAAATAAGCCACTTCAGCATAAGGAATATTAGGGCTGAAGCCCATTGAGAAAAATCAGACACAAATAATTCCTACCCTTCTCCACTCCGTCAGGAAGGACAGGAGGATGTCTGAGACAATGCCAGTCTATTATCAGTCCAGAGCCTGCACAGAATAATCTATGCATCAAACTAGTCATTATTATCCATTAGTTTCCACCTTATATTTACCTTCTAACAATTTGCTGCTCCAGCAGCTCCCCAGAAACTCAAAATCCCTTTCCTTTGTCTTATCACTTCTCTACAAATTAATTGTTTTTTTTTTTTTTAATTAGCATGCTACATAAACCTGAGTTCTAACCACTTCATGTTAGACAGGCTAGGACCTGGGACCCTTTGCCGCAATGCTTGCTTGCACCTGGACACACCTCTTCTAGACAACAAAATACAAAGAAACTGTATGGGATTAAAAATAACTGTCTACATGCACAGATAGGACAAATTCTGGACAAAAGATACAAAGAGACAGAAAAACTCAACTGCCACTTTTGAAGAGCCTGAAGCAAAATCAAGGTACTGCACATGTCCCCCACACACAGTATCACTTAAGAGGTGGACAAACCATCCAAGCCAACCCTCCCACCTGACTCCTGGACACAATGCTACCTTGCCCCATGTAGGAATCAGGTTATCCCCCTCCCTGATGGAATGAGCAAGCAAAGGAATCTGTTGCCTGTTCTCCCTTCCCCTGTGCTACAGCAGGGACCCCAATAAAGCCTTGCCTGAATTCCTTGCTTGGCCTCTGATCAATTTCTACTGACTGGGGAAGGCCAAGAACTCTGGTTGGTGATATCTGGAGTTACTCATCGCAGAGTACTCCCAGGTACACACACAATGCATACATTAGAAATATTTCATTTGTTCTTCACTTGTACATCTATCTTCTGTTGGTGTAACCTGCAGGGCCCCAACCAATGAAGCTGAGCAGAAGAAAATGATTTTTCACCTCCCCTATATAAGCACGAGAAGAGATCATTACTCTTAGGGAAGATATAATCACAACCACCACCACCACCACCACCATCATCATCACTTTTTAATAGTAAACTGAAGATGTATAGGGAAGCTCATGGAAAGGCATTTAAGGCAAATAAAAAATTCATTATAGAAACTTTGTAAGAAGCTATCTACATTTCAAATTATATTTTTATTATTTCTAGATCAAGATTGTCAAAATGAGGCAAAGCACATTAATGGAAAAGCTATGAGGAGTTGACAAATTAACTTACTTCACACAAAGAATTTAAGAGGGACCATGGCCCTAAGAACACTTCTAGGTTCCCATCCAGAGTGTGTTATATAAGAAATACACTAATTCAAATCAATATTTTAAATTTTCACAGCTCAGTATTTCATTCTAGTTCTTCCAGATATAAAATAAGTGTGGTATGCCCAGCAGTTTGGCATGTACAAAAATAAAAAATCCCAGGCAACTATTCCATGTTGCTATTATAGGTTTATGTTGACATTTCCTGTGCTTTCTTGCCATTATGATCTCTAAGTGGGTTATTTCTTTTGTACACAGTGAAAAAAAAATTCTCAAAAATTAGTTATCAGTTTCAATGGCTTTTGATGGAAAATTAGGCAACAGCTTTAAAACTAGAAGACTATAGACTGGGGGACTATGGGAACTCAGTTAATGTCCACTAATCTTTCTTTTTTCTTAGTTACTTTTACTCAGAAAAATGCACTAATCCACATAGTCCATTAGTACAGGGGGGAACTGAGAAGAGAGGGAACAGAGGCTGATCTGGCCTGATCTGCCAGCTCAACTCTGACACCCTCCCACTCAAATTCTTGAATACTAGTTCTAACATTAACATTAGGACCATTAGATACATCACACAGTCCTTCTGCTCCTCTGTCTATAAATTATGGCTTGAGTTCTTTTTAGCAGTGGAACTTCTGTAAAATATAATCATATATAGAATCTTAACACATACAAAAAAGAAAAAGAGGGATTGCTCTGTCGCAGGGAGCCTAGAGCCGGCCTCCCCAGGAGGCCCTCTCCCAGACAGCTTCCATCCCCAATACAAAGCTCCAGTGAGTCCTGAGGCATTTCCAAGGAGCCCCAATGAACCTGTTGAACAGTGTGAAAACACCTGTGCTTTTCAAAGACTGTGTTCATTTAGACATGTTGAGAGTCTCTCTTTATATGATGACCATAAAGCAAACTACAGCACAACAATGATCAGAGTGAAGGCTGAGCAGACAGTGAAATAAAAATGTCTTTTGCCAGAGGAATGAAGAGTGTCGTCTTTTAAAATTAATACTTATTGAGAGAGTAGTAACAACTACTGCAGGATTCCTCCAAGGCCTGATTCTCTTCTCCCCTTGTACAGTAGCATACCTGCTCACATGTACCTCAATATGCAGATAGTCAAACAGGTAGAGAATGTCCGACACCAAGAAGTTGTTTCCCCAAGACGATGACAGAAATGAGTGTTCGTAGAAACTCACCTCTTCCTGGAAGAGATTCTGCCTGTTCTTCAGAGCTCGTAATCTGTTCTGCTTATCTTCATGCTCTAAATGCTCATCTGGTGGGTGGAAGTAGCCAATAAGGTCCTGCAGACTCAGACTTACAGACTCTATAGGTAAGTCTACTGTGGAAGCCTTCACCTTTTTGCTGAGAGCATCAAGGCCCCTAAAATAAATAACACATATTTCTCCACATCAGTGAACCACAATTTTATAACTTTTTATTCTATAGATGATTGAAAGCTTTATTTTCTCTCCCTGTATGCCTGTAAAAGGAACAATAAGAAAGGCCCCATGCTCTGCTTAGTTGCTGTCATGTCTGATTCTTTTAAGACCCCATGGACTGTAGTCTGCCAGGTTCCTCTGTCCATGGAGTTTGAGTACGTTGCCATGCCCACCTCCATGGGATCTTCCCAACCCAGGAATCAAACCCAGGTCTCCCACATTGCAGGTGGATTCTTTACCATCTGAGCTACTAGGGAAGCACTAGAAAGACCCTGAAGTGAAGTGAAGTCACTCAGTCATGTCCGACTCTTTGTGACCCCATGGACTGTAGCCCACCAGGCTCCTCCGTCCATGGGATTTTCCAGGCAAGAGTACTGGAGTGGGTTGCCATTTCCTTCTCCAGGGGATCTTCCCGACCCCGGGATCAAACCCACGTCTCCCACATTGCAGGCAGGCGCTTTAACCTCTGAGCCACCAGGGAAGCCCCAGAAAGGCCCTAGTTTTCCTCAAACAAAAATAATGAATATTTTAAAATTAGAAATGTTATAGTCTATCATATAATGCTATGTTAAAGGCACCAGTATCAAGAAAAACTCATCTAGAAGAAAATTTAAATGATCTGGAGAACTGATACCTACAAAACTGTGGTCTAAATAATCAGAAATCAGTTGATTTTCATTTGAAAGCACTACATACTTTAAGGATTGAGATGCAATTTCCCAGGTTTCTAATTCTGGAATTTACTTGTTTTTGGCGTAGGAACTGTTTACTGCTCTCCCATCACTAATACTCCCTGTCATCCTGCCCAATTTCTGACAATTTAAAATTTATCCCTATAATAAAAAATTAGAAAATTCACTCAATCAGAAAACAAAATGCTAACATGCTTTCCCATTGTCTGAAAGAGATGTATTTAAAAAGTAGGATAAGCAGTGCTGCGATGAACATTGGGGTGCACGTGTCTCTTTCAGATCTGGTTTCCTCAGTGTGTATGCCCAGAAGTGGGATTGCTGGGTCATATGGCAGTTCTATTTCCAGTTTTTTAAGAAATCTCCACACTGTTTTCCATAGCGGCTGTACTAGTTTGCATTCCCACCAACAGTGTAGGAGAGGGAGGTGGGAGGGGGGATCGGGATTGGGAATACATGTAAATCCATGGCTGATTCATATCAATGTATGACAAAACCCACTGGAAAAAAAAAATAATAAAAAAAAAAAAGTAGGATAAGAAACAGCATCAAGTTGTATTTTCTAGACTTTGAAAAAAAATATGACTACAATTTAAATGTGATATTTTGCTGCGCTTTGAGACTCTGAATTTAAAACTGACATCTGTGTATGTATCTTAAAAGAATTTTAAACAATAGTGTTGGTAAATAAAAAGTATTTCAAAATAAAAAGCTTAGTAAAAGAATACCCAACAGATAGCATAAAGAATGGGAGAACGCCTATACTATAGTTGATACAGCAATATTTATATTGGTCATGACAAAACTTGATGCATAAATATATTACAGTTCCTTCCCTGCCCTCTGCATTAGCAAAACTGTAAGACAATATTTTATTACAAGGAAATATGTCTTTTGAGTTATCTGACTGTACTGCAATTTATATTTTTAAAAAAAATTGTTGTTGTTCAGTCACTAGGTCATGTCTGAGTCCTAGTGACCTCATGGACTATAGCACGCCTGGCTCCTCTGTCCTCCACTGTCTCCCAAAGTGAAAGTGTTAGTCACTAAGTCATGTTCAATTGTTTGCAACCGCATGGACTATAGCCTACCAGGCTCCTCTGTCCATAGGAGTCTATAGGCAAGAATACTGTGGTGCGTAGCCATTTCCTTCTCCGTGGGATCTTCTGACTCAGGATTTTAACCTGGGTCTCCTACATTGGCAGGCAGATTCTTTACCCTCTGAGCCGCACAGAATTGCCACTATCTTTCATGGTTTGCTCAGATTCATGTCCATTTAGTCAGCGATAGTATATAACTATCTTATCCTCTGCCTCCCCCTTCTCCTTTTTGCCTTCAATCTTTCAATCATTAGGGTCTTTGCCAATGAGTCAGCTCTTCACATCAGGCAGCCTAAGTATTAAAGCTTCAGCTTTACCATCAATCTTTCCAGTAAATATTCAGGGTTGATTTCCTTTTGCAATGACTGGTTTGATCTCCTAGGAGCACAAGGGACTCTCAAGAGTCTTCTCCAGCATCACAGTTCAAAACCATCAATTTTGGCACTCAGCCTTCTTCACAATCCAACTCTCACATCCTTACATGACTACTAGAAAAACCATAGCTATGACTATATGGACATTTGTGGGCAAAGTGATGTCTCTGCTTTTTAATAAACTGTCCAAGTTTGTCATTGCTGTCCTTCCAAGAAGCAAATGTCTTTTACTTTCACAGCTACAGTCACCATCCACAGTGATTTTGGAGCCCCCCAAAATAAAATATGTCACCGCTGCAACTTTTTTCCCTTCTATTTGCCATGAAGTGATGGGACAAGATGTCTGATCTTAAGTTTTTTGAATGCTGAGTTTCAAGCCAGCTTTTTCACTCTCCTCTTTCACCCTCATCAAGGTGCTCTTTGTCCCTCTTCACTTTCTGCCATTAGAGTGGTATCATCTGCATATCTGAGGTTGTTGATATTTCTCCCATCAATCTTGAGTCCTGCTTGTGATTCATCCAGTCCAGCATTTCGCATGATGTACTCTGCATGTAAATTAAATAAGCAAGGTAACAATATACAGCTTTGTTGTACTGTTTTCTCAGTTTTGAACTAGTCAATAGTTCATGTCCAGTTCTAACTGTTGCTTCTTGACCCATATATAGGTTTCTCAGAAGACAGGTAAGGTGGGGTCTGATACTCCCATCTTTAAGAATTTTCCACAATTTGTTGTGATTCACACAGTCAAAGGCTTTAACGAAGTCAATGAAGCTGAAGCAGACGTATTTCTGGAATTCCCTTGCTTTCTCAGTGATACAACAAATGTTGGCAATTTGACCTCTGGTTCCTCTGCCTATTCGAGACTCAGTTTGTACATCTGGAAGTTCTCAGTTCACATACTGCTGGAGACTTGCTTGAAGGATTTTGAGTATCATCTTGCTAGCATGTGGAATGAGTGCAATTGTATGGTAGTTTGAACATTCTTTGGCATTACCTTTCTTTGGGAATGGAATTAAAAGTGACCTTTTCCAATCCTTGGAGAAGGAAGTGGCAGCCCACTCCAGTACTCTTGCCTGGAAAATCCCATGGATGGAGGAGCCTGGTAGGCTATAGTCCATGGGGTCGCAAAGAGTCGGACACGGCTGAGCAACTTAATTTTCCAATCCTGTGGCCACTGCTGTTTTCCAAATTCACTGACATGTTGAATGCAGTACTTTAATAGCATAACCCTTTAGGATTTTAAATAGCTCATCTAGAATTTCATCACCTGCACTAGCTTTGGTTATAGTAATGCTTCCTAAAGCCTACTTGACTTCACACTACAGGATGTCTGGCTCTAACTGAGTGACCACACCATTGTGGTCTTCTGGGTCATTAAGATCTTTTTTGTATAGTTCTTCTGTATATTTTTGCCAATTCTTCTTAACTTCTTTTGCTTCCATTAGCTCTCATTACTGTCCTTTATTGTGCCCATCCTTACATGAAATAGTCTGTTGATATCTCCAGTTCTCTTGACAAGGTCTCTAGTCTTTCCCATTGTATTGTTTTCCTCTATTTCTTTGCACTGTTCACTTAAGAAGGACTTCTTATCTCCCCTTGCTGTCCTCTGAAACTCTGCATTCAAATGTGTATATTTTTCCTTTTCTTACTTGTCTTTTGCTTCTCTTCATTGCTCAGCTATTTGTGAAGCCTCCTCAGACAACCACTTTGCCTTCTTGGGTCTCTTTTTCTTTGAGATGATTTTGGTCACTGCCTCCTGTACAAGGTTAAGAACCCCTGTTTACAGTTCTTCAGACATTCTGTCTACCAGAGCTAATCCCTTGAACCTGTTCATCACCTCCACTGTATAATCATAAGGGATGTGATTTAGGTCATACCTGAATGACCCAGCAGTTTTCCCTACTTTTCTTCAATTTAAGCCTGAATTTTGTAATAAGGAGCATCTTTGTAACCAAAGATGGAGAAGCTCTATACAGTCAGTAAAAACAACATCTGGAACTAACTATGACTCAGATCATGAGCTCCTTAAAAAAAGAAAACAGAAAAAAAATGTTTTAAATGAAAAATTTGAATTTATGATGCTCAAAAACATAATTTTAAATATATCATCATTTACCCTAAATATTACTAATAATTTTGGAATATTTTGACTTCAACCTTATAAACAGCTGAAATAGTTAAACTGCATGACTCTCCTAAAGTTTCTATCTGAACTTCCAAGTCAGATATATCAATTAAATTCATCTATTACCTCATTTTGTTATCTCTGTAAATTCTTTCTATGCTCAAAAAGCAACAGAAATGACTTGGCAGGAGAAAATTATTTCTCCCTTCTTAAAATGAACACTTATATACAATGAAATATTACTATTTTAAACATTTTAACCCATTAATTCTAGTTGAATGATAAATATAACAAAGTCAAATTCAAATCTCATCCACAAATGCAAATAAAATTCAAAAATAACTCAAATATAATATCTACATTTTCAAACTTAAAAGGAAATAATAGCAAATGTCAGTTGTTAGATTATTAGGTTGAATATATCTGCTACAAAAAATGTAATCATTTAATTGCTTTCTAGGAGAAACTTCTTGTCAGAAAATGCTGTCCAAGACTCTTAAAATTGTTAATGATGCAAAGTTTTAGAACTTCTATCCAATATGAGGACATTTTTCATCTTAATTTATCAAGGACAAAAAAATGAAAACAAACAAAAAAAAAAAACAAAAAAAAAACTAAGGGAAATCAAATGTGATAGAATCACACTATGTCAAAACAAAAATTAAAAGTATGAATTCCTCCCCTACTTTTCATAACTTAAAGATTAAACCATATTACAAACAGATTTATCCCTTGTCCCACTTACTTCAAGAATACATTTATTAATATACACCTACAGGGAATTAATACACTTTAAAAAAAATAGTCCAGAAGAATAGAATACATTCCCCTATACACAGAAACAAATGCAAACACATACACCCTCACACACACTCCATGACCACTACCCTAACCTTGGTGACAGAGACCAGAATGGTCACAGAAAATAAACTACATAAGAAAAACACAAATGTATAAACACAAAATAGATTCTGACTTTCACTCTATGAAATAAAAAAGGTCTGAGTTTACATATTTTAAATAAGGTTTTTAATAGTATATGAATCTATATTAATAAAATGAATATCTAAAAAATTACCTTGAAAAATACCTGAATATTGTAAAGATTGAGGTTTTAAATACTTTTAGTGATTTTACGGATGTGACAGAAGTATCAAATTATGTTACTTAACATACCCTTTACAATTTCTATAATCATGTAAAATTTTTCAGTTTCTAAGGGATATTAAAGAAGCTATATTAAATTATATCAGGCTACATTAAAGCTATTTAAATTCAGGAATTCAAATAATTCAGTAATATTAACAAGCACATAAATAAATCTATATATACAGATACACATATATAGATATGATGAACAATATAACCAGCAGCTAAGTATTCCAGAGAGAAGAGGGAAAAATAAAGCTAAATTAAATTTTAATTTTGTAAAAAATGAGGACACAATTAAGGTTAGGTAATTGTAAAAAAAAAAAAAAAGGGAAACTGCCTCATTAGGTTCATCCATTGCACCTGTTACATGATCACAGTAGACAGATTTTAAAAGGAGATGCTGGGTAACTCAGGAAAAGACAGTAGCTTAGTGATAGGCTTGTGGTGAGAAATCAAAAGGAGAATAAATATAAATACAGAAGTAGAAAATATTAGACTACACTTGCCAGAGGAAACATGGAATCTCATCCTGAAGTAAGAATTACATGTGTCAACTTTTGAATTACTTCTGGACAAGATAAAGTGAACAGGGACAGCATTTACTCTCTTCTGAAACAATTCTTCCCTCCTTCCACCCCCCAAAATATACCAGACAAAATATCTGGGGAAGAACATATTTCAAGACATTGAACATCAAGATACAAAGGAAAGGCAGGGTAACAACCAAGGTGAGCTGTACATTTGTTCCAGTTTGCCTTAGAAGAATTTCTTAGCTATGATGTAGGTAGGTAAGGGAACCCAAGTGAGGCACAGAAGACTCACTGAGTTGAGCAGACACGGCTGAGAGTCTGGAATACCAAGGGGGCTAGAGTTTGCAGGACACAGTACCAGAGAGGAGACAGCTTTACAACAGTAGACTCTAGAGGACTAAAGAGGATCCCTTTCAAATATTCAGCCGACTACTGATCAACATGTACACATGAGAAAACTGCCTCCAGCAGGGAACGGAACCCCCCAAAATGATTAGAGGGGACAGTAGTCAACCCTTACACAGGTTCTGAAGTCAACCTCCTTCCATCAGCCAGACTAGAAGTCCTCACAATTCATGGGGCACCAAGTTGAGGATACAGGTAGGCTTGCTTCAATAGCAGAGAATAACCAGCCCTAGGTTCAACCCTGCTCTGCTCCCACCCCAAAAATTTGAAAAGCAAATTCCAGAAGAATCAAACTTGACTGAGTAACTTAACTGCCTCCCAGAAAAATCTTAAAAACACTGACAGGAAGACAAAAATATACAGTACCCAACAAATTTACAATGTCTGACAACCAAACAAAAATGACCAGATATATAAAGCATAAAAGATAATCACCAGTAAAAATAAAAATCAATGAACCAAAAAAACTCAGCTGAGAATATTATACCCAGGGAAAAAAAATCACTTAAAATAAAGGTAAAATAAGAACATTTCAGAAATAAGTACAGTGGCCAAAACTGCTGATCTCCAACTGACATGCACCATAAGAAATGTAACAAGAACTTTGGAAATAAAGATAAACTACCTAAAGGAAATGCAAATCCTCAATAAAATAATGAAGATGAAAACAACTGAAATGGTAACTCTGGGCACAAAATGTTAAATGTTTTTGTGTGTATTTAAATCTCTTTAAAAAATCTAACCTTAAATAAAAATTATAAGAATGTAGTTTGGGGTTTATAATATCAATAAAAGCCAAATGTATGACAAAAACATGACAAAGACTGGGAGAGAAGTATTCTATTGAAATGTTCTTATATTATTCATAGAGATAAAATGACTTGAAATTACAAGTTAATGACAGATTTTAAAAAATTAAGCAACCATGAAAATGACAAAAAATTATAACTAATAAGCCAACAAAAACAAGATTAAGATAGAATTGCAGAAAATATTCAAACAATACAAAAGAAGGCAGAAAAAGAAGGAAAAGGGACAAAGACCACATAGGACAAATCCAAAAGGAATAATAAGATGGCAGACAAAACTATATATCAATAATCATACAAATATAAATGGACTAAATTTTACAGTTAAAAGGAAGTGATTGTCAAAGTGGATAATAATTCAAGACTTAACTACATACTGCATGAAAGAAATGACCTTTAAAGATGCAAATAAGTTAAAAGTAAAAGTTCTTTTAAAAATATACAATGCTAACACCAAGAAAAGCAAGAAAGCAAGGAGTTCAATATTAACATCATACAAATTTGATGTCATAGCAAATATCAGGGATTTTAAAAAGGCAATTTCATAATAAGGGGGCCAATTTATTATATCCTAAATTTTTATGAATCTAACAACAGAGCTTCAAAGTACATGAAGAAAAAAAACCAGAACTGCCAGGGAGAAGTATAAAGATCCAATTATAATCAGAAATTTCAATACCCTTCTCTCAATAATGAATAGAACATATAGACTGAAAATCAGTAAGGAAACAGACAATCTAAACACCACTATCAGCCAACTAGATCATATGGACACTTATTAGTACTCTACTCAATAAAAGGAGAATGGGCACATGGAACATTTATTTGCCAGTGCACACAGAATACTTAGCAAGATCGAACACTTCCTCAGAGAGCAACTAATAGCAAACATTATGAAAATGTCTGAAAGGACTTGTGACTGAGTTGATTCACATGATCTTGGTTATAAAGCTAACAAAAGAGGGATCCATTCTTAGACTGAGTTATAACACTGTTCATGGTTCAGTAACAGTGAGGGATATAATTTTTTCAGGGTGACTTGGAGTAGTCATGCCTGCCTCTGCATCAACCTATGCACATCCTCCAGTGTACCTAAACCATCTCTAGATTACTTATGATAGACATTACAATGTAAATACAATGTGACTAGCTCCCAGCTTGCAGCAAATTCAAGTTTTGCTTTATGGAACTTTTTGGGCCATAAGTCACATCTGGATGAATTTAAAAGCATTCAGTCTTTTAAGTATGTTTTCTGACCTCAAAGATATTAAATTAGAAATCAGTAACAGAAGGATCGTTGGAAAATCCCAAATACATGGAAGAGGAGGGCATGGCAACCCACTTCAGCATTCCTGCCTGGAGAATCCCCATGGACAGAGGAGGCTGGCGGGCTACCGTCCATGGGGTCGCAAAGAGTCAGACATGACTGAGCAGCTAAGCACAACACAAATATTTGAATACTCAACAACCTATTGGTCAAAGAAGCAATTAAAAGAGAAATTAAACACAGCACAACAAAAAGTGACAGGGGACAGTAAGGACAAATATTTAAGCACTAAAGGACAAAGAAAAGGTCTCAAACTAATGATATCAGCCTTCATCTTCTGAAACCAAAAAAAGAAAAGCAAATTAAACCCAAGGGAAGCAGAAAAAAGAAAGCTTGCAGATCAGACTGGGAATCAGATCATCTTTTAAAATGATTATCCCTCCCTCAGTTCCAGGACCTTCCTCAGATATCAAAATTTATGCTCAAGTCCCTTATATAACAATGGTATAGTATGGGTTTCCTGGTGGCTCAGAAGATAAGAATCTGCCTGCCATGCAGGAGACGGAGGTTCAATCCCTGCATTGGGAAGATCCCCTAGAGTAGGAAATGGCTACCTGCTTCAGTATTCTTGACTGGAGATTCCAATGGACAGAGGAGCCTAGTGGGCTACAGTCCATGCGGTCACAAAGACTTGGACACGACTAAGAGACTGAGCGTGTGTGCACATGCACACACACACGCATATAATTATTACTAAAAAATATTGAGTATAGTCCCCGGAACTATCCCGTAGGTCCTACTTCATTAACTATTTTAAGTAGAGTAGTGTGTTTATGTTAATCCCAAACTCCTAATTAATTGCTCCTGTCCTCTTTCACTTTTGGTAGTCATAAGTTTGTTTCTATGTCTAAGGATCTATTTCTGTTTGGATATTAAGTATATTTGTATCTCAAAAAAAAAGATTCCACATACAAGTGAAATTTCACTTTCATATAACCTAATATTCTTCTGTATACTTTAAATCATCTCTAGATTACCTATGTAATACTATGTAAATAGTGGTAATTACAATATAAATGCTATGCAAATAGTAGTCATCATGCTTCAAATTCAAGTTTTGCTTCTTTAAACACTCTGGAATTTTTTCCTAATATTTTTGATCCATGGTTGGTTGAATATATAGATGCAAAATCCTTGGATATAGAGAGCTATCTAAAGTTAAATATGGGTTATATAACTAACACATTTTATCAAGAGAAGTATAATGAATGAATTTCATTCAAATAACCCAAATAAAAATTGAATTTTATTATGAAGCAGCAAATACTTAGTAAGTACTTTTGCCACAGAACCCAAATTTCCCATGTTTGGTTCTCTAATCAAATTAAGCAAGAAATAAGATTCTAAAACTAATCTTTCAAATCACAGGTTCTTTAAAAAAAAATATGAGTACTCTTGAGCACAGAGCAAATGTGTGAGAGTCAATCACATCCAAGGTGAATTATCGTATCTTGATGAACATAGAAAATGTCACTTAAGGCATAGCATCACTACATTAAGTCTAAACACTGAAATAGTATCTTTCTGACAAAATATACTTTAAAACAAATAATTTTTTTCTGTTATTAAGCTAGCTCTTTCTTGCCAAATGGAATGACAACAGTGCCTCTGAAAGTACCACAAAAGCCACATTGTAATAAAAACTTCTATAGTTGAAGAAGTCAGTACTGATGGATAGGCTACACAGAAAATAGGCTATTTTAAAGATTTATGATTATTTTCCTCAATAGGACTGATTAGGCAGTAGGATAGAGAGGGGAATACCAGACCACCTGACCTGCCTCTTGAGAAACCTGTATGCAGGTCAGGAAGCAACAGTTAGAACTGCACATGGAACAACAGACTTGTTCCAAATAGGAAAAGGAGTACGTCAAGGCTGTATATTGTCACCCTGCTTCTTTAACTTATATGCAGAGTACATCATGAGAAACGCTGAGCTGGAAGAAGCACAAGTTGGAATCCAGATTGCTGGGAGAAATATCAATAACCTGAGATTTGCAGATGACACCACCCTTATGGCAGAAAGTGAAGAAGAACTAAGGAGCCTCTTGATGAAAGTGAAAGAGGAGAGTGAAAAAGTCGGCTTAAAGCTCAACATTCAGAAAACAAAGATCATGGCATCCGATCCCATCATTTCATGGCAAATAGATGGGGAACAGTGGAAACAGTGGCTGACTTTATTTTTCTGGGCTCCAAAATCACTGCAGATGGTGATTGCGGCAATGAAATTAAAAGACGTTTACTCCTTGGAAGGAAAATTATGACCACCCTAGACAGCATATTAAAAAGTAGAGACATTACTTTGCCAGCAGAGGTCCATCTAGTCAAGGCTATGGTTTTTCCAGTGGTCATGTATGGATGTGAGAGTAGGACTGTGAAGAAAGCTGAGCACTGAGGAATTGATGCTTTTGAACTGTGGTGTTGGAGAAGACTCTTTGAGAGTCCCTTGGACTGCAAGGAGATCCAGCCAGCCCATCCTAAAGGAGATCAGTCCTGGGTGTTCATTGGAAGGACTAATGTTGAAGCTGAAACTCCAATACTTTGGCCACCTGATGCGAAGAGCTGATCATTTGAAAAGACCCTGAAGCTGGGAAAGATTGGGGGCAGGAAGGGAAGGGGACAGCAGAGGATGAGGTGGTTGGATGGCATCACCGACTCAATGGACATGGGTTTGGGAGGACTCTGGGAGTTGGTGATCGACAGGGAGGCCTGGCGTGCTGCAGTTCATGGGGTCGCGAAGAGTTGGACAAGACTGAGTGACTGATCTGAACTGAACTGAAAGAAGCATTATGGAAAGGACAAGATGGAAAAAGTCTAAGTTGAATTGATCCTAAATAAGTTACAATTTCACAGTTAAAATATTGCTATAAAAAATAAGAATCTGATGATGTCTACTCCAGCAAGCATTACTCCATCTGAAAAGGGTTAGGATTTACATGAGACAGAGAATTGAGATAAATACTAAGGATATGATGAAGCTGAATGCTGTGCACATGCTCTGATTTCATGAAAGTATGCACAGAAATGCAAACAGTGCAATGGTTTATAAAAGAAGCAGAGAATAATTAACATTCACATAATCTTAGGTGGTAAAGGTCTTTTATATGCTATAAAACCAAGACATGGTTTATTGAGCAAACCACAATGGAAAAGACACTTTAAGATCTTTTCCAAACCAAAAAAATGGGGAAATATTTACAATTTATATAGGAAATTAATATCTCTAACATATAAAAAGCTCATAATGCCTAATATAAATATTATCAAATAACAGGGCAAATCAACAAGAAAAAATAAAAGAAGAAACCTGGCCAAAAAATATGAGATATACTCATTGGTTTTTTAACAATTCACACTGATGTGCAAATTTTAAAAAACTAAATATCATTATAAATAAATATGTGGAGAAGGAAATGGCACCCCACTCCAGTATTCTTGCCTGGGAAATTCCATGGATAGAGGAGCCTGGTGGGCTGCAGTCCATGGGGTCTTAAAGAGTTGGACATGACTGAGTGACTAAACAGTAACAAATAAATATATATATACTATAAATATATACATGCAGGCTTGCATGTTTAGCTGCTTCAGTCCTGTCTGACTCTGCGATCCTATGGACTGTAGCCCTCCAGGCTCCTCTGTCCACGGGGATGCTCCACCTAAGAACTGGAATGTCTTGCCACATCCTCCTCCAAGGATCTTTCCGATCCAGGGAACAAACCTATGTGTCTCCTGCATCAGCAGGTGAGTTCTTTACCACCTGGGAAGAGCATATACACATATATATATCAGTTTTTCCCATCTTTAAATTGGCAAGTGTAAAAACAGATATAATACCTATCACCAACCAGAATATATTTTGGTATAAGGTTTCCAGAAAACACTTTGGACACAAGTTAGACTTAGTTTTGTAGATATGCAATTGTTTCCATTATTACGTGGTAAAACTTACTTATTACAAGAATCACCTAAAAAAAAAGTTCAAAATTCACAAAGTATCTAGGAAGTACCATCCTCAGTGTGAAAGAGCTAGCACAAAGGTATGTTATAGAATAATTCTCACATACAGCTAACAATTATAAGTTGCACATATAGTTCCTAAAACCACAGTCATTTCTTTAAAAATCATTTAAAGGAAATATACTCAATACTCTATAATAATCTATAAGGGAACAGAATTTGAAAAAGCACAGATATATGAATATGTATAACTAAGTCACTTTGCTGTATACCTGAAACTAACACATTGTAAATCAACTATATTCCAATTTTAAAAAGAAAAACACAAAATCATCTAACTAGCATTTCCTAATGTGTTCGGCAGAACTGCCAAACTGTATGAGATTTACCAACATATATGTTTTAGAATTGTTTATTTGTAATCTGAAAACAAAATTGAAATAAAATATCAAGCAATCACAACAAAGAAGGAAAATGTACCTAATAAATCTATTAAAAAGAAAGACTGTGCTCCGGATGACACGTGCTGTCCGTGATTCTTCATGCTGAGATCTGGATAAATTTAGGCCATCATCCATGTGTCCTTCATGATGCATAATAGCCTGCATGAAAGGACAAATAACTCCATTACTCCCAACATCCTTTTTTCAAATGGGATTTAGGAAGATGTGCACTCAAAATGGTGAACCATGACAATAAACAGAGTCTAAAGTGAAAGAGGTTGTACACAGTCATGCTCAGGTAAAGTAATATGTACAGGTCCCTGTACATATCCACCATTCAATATATTTGTTCAGCTGTTGCTTTAAAGATGAATCTGTTGTTGTTTAAAGCACAAATCAATAAATGTATTGATTTGAAAAACAAATATTAGAGTGCTTTCACATATCTATATTCAATAATTCATCCACAGTCTAAACAAACTCTGAACAAAAGAAGCAAAGGAAAACATTACATGGGATACCACTTATACAGTAATTCTGAACATAGCAGGGTTAATTTATAAGCACTGAACAATGCTTCTAAGGTATCTCAGTTCTTTTAAAAAATGTATTTTATTGTATTATTTCTTTTGTTAGAGGCTTTATATTTCTGAATATACAACATAAAGAGATAATTGAACAGCTGAATGAATTTTACAAAGTGAAACAACTGTGTAACACCCAATCAAGAGAGAGAATGTTAAGGCACCTTAAAACCTGCCCTAGTGCTCACTTCCTGTCCCTGTTCTCCAAGGTACTTCCCATCTTCTGGACTTTCAACAGCAAAGATCACTTGTGTACTGACATGTAAATGGAACCATTTGCGTCTAACTCCCTTCACTCAACACCAACAGCAAGATGTCTTCAGAACGTTTAACCAGATAAACTAAACTAAAATTAGCAACTAGAACTAATATCACAAACTATTTAAAAAGCAATGTAAAGATAATTTTCCCTATACCAAAATCAATGAAACAGAGACACAAAGTCTTTTTTTCTATTTAAATTTTTTTTTTTTTTTTTTGTCTTTTTGCCACTCCACAGAACACCTGGGATCTGAGACTAAACCAAATTGGGTTTAGTCTATGAATATAAGGATTCTTAAATATTGTGATGTATTCTACCAGAGATTGAACCTTTGTCCCCTACAATGGAAACTGGGAGTCTTAACCACTGGACCATCAGGGAAGTCCCAAAGTCAATCCCAAAGCCTTAAATGCATTCACTGACAAAGAAAAAAATGACCATAATGAAGCAATGTATTACTCATTTTTAGACTCTAAAAAACAAAAACAAAATTGAAAACAGGAATTAATTAAGATAAAAAGAGAATTTAATGAACTAGAAAGAAAATGATATAGTAGGTAAGGATGAATAAAAGAAGATAAATGAAAGAGATTAACCTCTCACAAAGCAGGCCAAAGATAAAATTGAAAGAAAGAAATAAACACAGGAAATATAAGATACAAAAGACATTAAAATTATAAAATATAATAAATCAATGCTGTATGAAACTTAATGCCCACCTCCAATTTTTTTTTTTAGAACATAACTGACTACCCCAGAGGACATGGATGACTTCCTAGCAAGTTAAAAATCATCAAAAGGAATCTCCTTAACGTAGAAAATTTGATGATATTACCTTATTTAACAGAGATTGGAAAGGAAATTTAAGATCCAATATTCAAAAGATCATAGGACTAGACAATTTCACAAGTGAGCTCTAATGAACCTGCAAAGAGAACATGCTCTTTTAATAGTAGACTAGTAACTGAGCAATGACTGCTGCCTGTCTTTACAGTCTGTCACCTATGAATGGTCTACATTTTCTAATGGTGGAAAAAAAACAAAGGAAAGACTACTTCATGAAATATGAAAACTGCATGAATTTCAAATTTCAATATCCATAAACAAAGAAAAATTAATGCATAAATTTATCAAATGAATATATGTGGCAATTCTAGGTAGGTTCTAAAATAAAATATAAGTAGAAACCAATAAGATTTAAGAAGAATAATAAACTAGGCCAAACTGGGTTTAGTCTATGAAGATAAGGATTCTTAAATATTGTGATGTCTATTAACTTATTTATCAATGAAGTAAAAGACACTAAAATATGATTTTTATCTCCCTTCAACTGATAAAATTTAGCAATCATATCTGCTTTATTAAAGTCAGATAAAATGAAATAGCAGAATATTATTTAAGTATATAAACTATTTTAATTGTCTACAGGATGCAAGAAGGCATAAAAAGAGAATTTAATGAACTAGAAAGAAAATATTTCTTCAGTGAAAAAGGAGTGAAAATTCACAATAAGAAGTCATACTGAGATGAACAACCAGAATAGATGAAATGACAGCAAGCTGAGATAAATGTGACTTGGGCATGATAATGAAAAACACAAGAAAACTAAAATTTCAACCCTTTCATGGTTCACAGCCTTGTTGTGGTAAAGGGGCTTCTGTAACTCAGTGAAGCTATGAGCCACGCCCCATGCAGGGACACCCAAAAGCGATGGATCAAAGTGGAGAGTTCTGACAAAATGTGGTCTACTGGAGGAGGAAATGGCAACCCACTTCAGTATTCTGTCCATAGGACAATCCTATGGACAGAGGAGCCTGGCAGGCCATACAGTACATGGCGTCAAAAAAAGTCAAACAGGACTGAGCAACTAAACAACAACAAGAAAGCAACATCTAATACTGCTCACCATACAAAACCCAGAGAGTTTACCAGGGTGGGACTGGACCTCTAGCTTGTAAATAACACAGCAAGAGGCTGAAAGTGTTGCTACTTGTTTGGGTCTTGCATTTGTGTTTTTCAGTTATTAAGAATGACCACCATAGACAGTGTTTTTGTACATTCTTACCTTGCGTTGTATGGATCCCATTCTCACCGATTTCACATCCACAGACTGGTAAGTTAGCCACAAGCCTGTACTGATGTGCTGTATATAACACACTGAGTCTCCATATTTTATTTCAGAGGTTCCCATGCCATCGACTTCTTTTCTCACTCCTACATCCAATTTTTCCTGGGAGAGGGGAAAAAAAAGACAAGCAAAGGCTTTAAAAATACTGGTTTAATATCAAAGGAACTTTGCCTTGTTGTAAATCATGTTCCTTGAAAAATGCAGCCCTCTGAAATAATAATGGTCAAATGTTCTATTGTAGCAGTTCAACCTCTACTGGAAACTGAGGAGGAGATTGCAAAGATAAATAACATACTCCTGAATTATTCATACGGGCAGAAAATTATTTTGGCTATAACACAAAATTTTATATTGCGTCATGGCAAACTCCAAACTAGAGACCTTAAAATCAGTAATTCAGGTTTCATATTCTTTCCAGATTATTATTTTTATGATTAATGACTAAGAGTATAGGTTGGGGGACAGAAAATCCAATTTTGAGCCTAATCTCTGCCACTTAGTACCTCTGAGGCCTTAGGATAAGTTAATTAAACCTTTTAAGCCTCTGTTTCTCATCTGTAAATAAAGCTAACATGAGAACCTCCCCCACAGTATCAGAAAAAATGAGATAATGAATGCAACATTTTCAGCACAGTACCTGGGATAAAATAAACACTTAAATAAACTTTCATGATTTTGACCATGAAGCTATTATTTATAATGCTGATGATGAATTTTGTTTTAATGAGGATGTTACGAATAATGATGATTTCTTTCAAACCCTAATCAAGGGTATAATTCAGTTTCAATATAGTTTTTAGACTACAGAGTTCCCTATGCTAGGAAGAAACAATCAATCCTCTGATACCAACTAAATGTTTCCTTTCAATCCTGATTTGTTTTAATGCTTCTTCCTTCAATTTTCCCTTCCATGTTTCATTCTGGTCTTCAAAAACTCATTATGCCTTGAAGTTCTGTATAATTCTTAAAATAGCAGGAAAAAAATCTAATGCTCTTTTGGTTACAATATCTTCTTTTGTGGTTTCTGATTGTCCTTGTTCTAATTTTCTTGTTAAATTTACTTTAAGTTTTGTCTATCTCTTTGGCTGTTTGAGCATTGTTTGAAATCAGTACTAGTTATATAAATGTTTCTGAAAATTAGGTTGATTCAATTTTATGTCTGTTAAACCACCAAAAGGAACAATTCAAGTAAAACAGAAATTTTGATTTCTTATGGTATTATTACACCACACTAATAATTAGCAACTCCGAAATAATTATGGACACTCCGTCAACAATTGAAAATTAAAACTTAAATGAGTTTTGATTCTTAATGCAAAAAGGGTCAAGGTCATATAAGAAAGTGAATGCAATTAGAAGTTAAGTTGATATAACCATTATGCAAATAATCTGAATTTGCAATAAAACAGATAATAAACCATTCCAATTTCATCCTATCAAACCAGATAAACTACAAATCTACTTAAACCAACCCTCTAAACAGAAAAAATAAATTCTAGGAAAAATATATAACAATGCAATCATCTCCTCAAAATAAAACAAGGAGCTTCTAACATGATTTTTGTTTTTCCTTTATCCCAGGAAATTGGCTTGTAGTCTATTTATAGGCTTGTGGACAGTGCTTTGAAAAGTGCAGCTACTAAGTACAAAGGTATGCTGTGCTTGCTTTTTACTGAAGTGCTTCACATCACTCTCTGGGTTAGAACTTTTAATTCCAAAACTTCATAATGACCATGTTTTTGTAATTATTCAGATCCTCAAGTCAAGTAAGAACTGCTAAAGTGACATTAGAGGGGGGAAAAAAAAAACCACCAGATTATTTGCTTTTTAAAAGAACAAAAGCCAGTCAGTCCTTTCCTTCTTTTATTTCCTATCATTTTCTGTAGCTCAAGTTTAGGAGAAATTCAGGTGAAAATAATCTAGATGATCTGGCCAATCACCATGGTAAGAACATGACAGCTGGTAAAAGCATCCAACAGAAAACTAGTCTGTTTTACCAGAAATAAAGTGTCCAAGTCAGGTGAGACGTCAGACTCCTAAAACCCTGTATTAACTAACCTATACCTAAATTAGTGACATTTAGTTTTAGCATTACCTTGATATATTTTATAAATCATCTATATTTAGTTTTCTTTTTAGTTATTCTGGCCATGGGAAATGATTGTAGTTTAGTTAGGACATCCCATAGACAACCAGTTAGAAAATTGGGAAAAAATATTTTTTAGACTCTGTTGTTAGGCATTTCAGAGACCAAAAGCAGAAAGTGAACAGCAGACTTCTCTATAAAGACAAAGAGTACTCAAGTGATTTGTAAGATGTAGCCTTTGTCTACGGGCATGCCCTGTCCAATCTGCTCGGAGCTCAAGTAGAAGAAAGGTTCTTTTTTTTTTTTTTTTTTTTAATAGTTGGAGGCTAATTACTCTACAATATTGTAGTGGTTTTTGCCATACATTGACATGAATCAGCCATGGATTTACATGTGTTCCCCATCCCGATCCCCTCTCCCACTGCCCTCCCCATCCCATCCCTCTGGGTCTTCCCAGTGCACCAGCCCTGAGCACTTGTCTCATGCATCCAACCTGGGCTGGTGATCTGTTTCACACTTGGTAGTATACTTGTTTCAATGCTGTTCTCTCAGAACATCCCACCCTTGCCTTCTCCCACAGAGTCCAAAAGTCTGTTCTATACATCTGTGTCTCTTTTTCTGTTTTGCATATAGGGTTATCGTTACCATCTTTCTAAATTCCATATATGTGCGTTAGTATACTGCATTGGTGTTTATGTTTCCGGCTTACTTCATTCTGTATAATGGGCTCCAGTTTCATCCACCTCATTAGAACTGATTCAAATGTATTCTTTTTAATGGCTGAGTAATATTCCATTGTGTATATGTACCATCCTGACTGGCATGTAATGGTACCTCATTGTGGTTTTGATTTGCATTTCTCTGATAATGAGTGACGTTGAGCATCTTTTCATGTGTTTGTTAGCCATCTGTATGTCTTCTTTGGAGAAATGTCTGTTTAGTTCTTTGGCCTATTTTTTGATTGGGTCATTTATTTTTCTGGAATTGAGCTGCAGGAGTTGCTTGTATATTTTTGAGATTAATCCTTTGTCTGTTGCTTTGTTTGCCATTATTTTCTCCCATTCTGAAGGCTGTCTTTTCACCTTGCGTATAGTTTCCTTTGTTGTGCAAAAGCTTTTAAGTTTCATTAGGTCCCATTTGTTTATTTTTGCTTTTATTTCCAATATTCTGGGAGGTGGGTCATAGAGGATCCTGCTGTGATTTATGTCGGAGAGTGTTTTGCCTATGTTCTCCTCTAGGAGTTTTATAGTTTCTGGTCTTACATTTAGATCTTTAATCCATTTTGAGTTTATTTTTGTGTATGGTATTAGAAAGTGTTCTCGTTTCATTCTTTTACAAGTGGTTGACCAGTTTTCCCAGCACCACTTGTTAAAGAGGTTGTCTTTTTTCCATTGTATATCCTTGCCTCCTTTGTCGAAGATAAGGTGTCCATAGGTACGTAGATTTATCTCTGGGCTTTCTATTGTTCCATTGATCTATATTTCTGTCTTTGTGCCAGTACCATACTGTCTCGATGACTGTGGCTTTGTACTAGAGCCTGAAGTCAGGCAGGTTGATTCCTCCAATTCCATTCTTCTTTCTCAACATTGCTTTGGCTATTTGAGGTTTTTTGTATTTCCATACAAATTGTGAAATTATTTGTTCTAGTTCTGTGAAAAATACCGTTGGTAGCTTGATAGGGATTGCATTGAATCTATAGATTGCTTTGGGTAGTATATTCATTTTCACAATATTGATTCTTCCAATCCATGAACACAGTATATTTCTCCATCTATTTGTGTCCTCTTTGATTTCTTTCATCAGTGTTTTATAGTTTTCTATATATAGGTCTTTTGTTTCTTTAGGTAGAAATACTCCTAAGTATTTTATTCTTTTTGTTGCAATGGTGAATGGTATTGTTTCCTTAATTTCTCTTTCTGTTTTCTCATTGTTAGTGTATATGAATGTGAGGGATTTCTGTGTGTTAATTTTATATCCTGCAACATTACTGTATTCATTGATTAGCTCTAGTAATTTTCTGGTAGAGTCTTTAGGGTTTTCTATGTAGAGGATCATGTCGTCTGCAAACAGTGAGAGTTTTACTTCTTCTTTTCCTATCTGGATTCCTTTTATTTCTTTTTCTGCTCTGATTGCTGTGGCCAACACTTCCAAAACTATGTTGAATAGTAGTGGTGAGAGTGGGCACCCTTGTCTTGTTCCTGATTTCAGGGGAAATGCTTTCACTTTTTCACCACTGAGGATAATGTTTGCTGTGGGTTAGTCATATATAGCTTTTATTAGGTGAGGTATGTTCCTTCTATTCCTGCTTTCTGGAGAGTTTTTAACATAAATGGATGTTGAATTTTCTCAAAGGTTTTTTCTGCATCTATTGAGATAATCATATGGTTTTTATCTTTCAATTTGTTAATGTGGTGTATTACATTGATTGACTTGCAGATATTAAAGAATCCTTGCATTCCTGGGATTAAGGTTCTGTCTTATTTGATACTTGAGGTATCAAAGGACACAGTTTGGGGCTCACAAGCAGACAAAAAAATTAGACGAGCTAAATCCTGGATGAGAAAAGTAGCCACAAAATCTGTTTATGCAATCTGCCAATTCTTGTTAACCATTATACTATGCACACCCAGGGGAGCGCTAGTAAATAGTAGCAGCTAGACTCCAAAATAACTGAGCACAAACAGTACAAGCAACATCCCACTGCCAAAGAAAGAAAGAAACTGGAGCTTCAGTTCAGCAAGATTCACTGCCTGAAAAAACCAAGGTCACTCTTCAGAAAAAATAAAATAAAATAACCCCAATCCCAGAATTCAAATAATCCTACTCATGAATGCTTGGAAAATCTAATTTCCAAATGAATATTAACATGGTTCCAGAAGTTTAAAAGATCAGCCTGAAAAATAAAAAATGATGTTTTGGCATTGGGTATGTCAATCTGGCTCATGACTATGTCAAAACTATGTCTGAACAACTGTTCTCCTTAAATTATATATACTGGACATAATAGTGGAGATTAGACTCATTAAGAAATTTAAACTAGTCCTAATAGTATAATGTTTTAATTATATGGACAAAGGTAGTTCAGAGACATTCTTCTAGCATTAACTGAAATTTTCCTTAAATGTCGCCAAATTATTCTGTCAAGTGGCTGAGAGAAAGAAGACAAAGGCCTACATCCTTAGCAGATGGAGTATTTTGGTATTTTCTCCTTAAGACAAATAGTGGCTAAAGTTTGAGAGCTAAAAGGTCAAAAATTAATTTATTTGCTTCTATACAGGGGCATATTTTGGCAAAAAAATAGCTGGTCACTGTGAAATATGAGTCTAACAATGCTACAGGTTAAAAGAAATTGCTGGGATGGACAGGCCAGGCCAAGCTTACCCCATCCAGGGCAGAACTGCAAAAAAACACACAGCTGACTTTAGCCCCTGTGTTCAGAAGTTTCATGAGGAAAAACTCCAGTGGGTGGGTTTATGGAGAGAAGAGCTTTAAGACTTTTCCTGTATTTGGAGATGTAAGCAGCTTGTAGAAGGCCCCTCTTTTGTCTCTTCACTAACCTTAAACCAGGCACCCCCATGCTCTACTCATTTTCGGCCCTAGCTCACCTTTCAAATCTTTACGTAACACAATAGTTTGCAACTTGTTGGTTCTTTCCCTAAATCAAAGAAGCAGAAATGAATAAGTCATTAACAGATGACCAGATCACTTCCCTAGCTTCCCCTTCAGAAATCTCACAAATAAACTGTGTGAACAAGGCAGTATCTAAAGAAAGATCATGCAGAGTCGATGAGCCTGCACACTGTGGGGGATGACCATGACTCTGACCCCCCATCTCAATGATTCACTAGATTACTTCCTGGTTTCCCTTTAAAAGCTTTCACTGCCATGCAGAATCTTCAGAGGTGGTTTTGGGGGTTGCTGAGTCCACCATCTCCCCAGATGGTAGTTATTCTGATTCAAGGCAACCTTCTTTTCTTTTTTTTTTTTTTTTGCAACCTTCCTTTCTATCAGCATTTGTGACTATTCATTTTGTAAGCAGCAAGCAGCAGACCTGATTTAATAACAGAGGGTCTTTGAGGAGCATCCATGGGGACAGTGAAACAAGGACACAGAGCCTTAGGAGAAGCCCTCTAAAAATCTTGTACTATATCTTCCCTCCCCTGGAGTGTGGGCAGAACCAGTGAATATGATGGGGTACCACTTCTGCAATTAGGTTGTGTTACACCGCAAAGGTGAAAAGATCCAGCAGATGTAGTCAGGGTCCCGATTCAATTGATTTGAGCAAATAAAATGGGAGGCTTCCCAGGGTGAGTCATACTTAATCAGGTGCAGTCTTTAAAAGAGGATTTAGGCTTTCCTTAAGCACAGAGACTACAGTGAGTCCCATCAATTTCATTCTGCTTACAATCTTCCTCTTCAGGACATTTGCACTACAAACTCCTCCGCCAGCTTTCCAATCTCAGAAAGCAAGTCCATATAAAACATCCTTTCATATATATGTCTCTCATTCTGACACTGTCTCTCTGGTTAAACTCTAACTGATATATCTCATTTTTTTTTCTTTTTTTTTGTTGTTGTTGTTGTTGTCTTTTTTTACTTCATTTTTAAGGACATTGTTTCTTTCTAATTTTACAAGCAAAATCTGTTCATTGCAGACAACTACAAATACATAAAAGTATCAAGAATTAATGATCACCTATACTCTTCATCTCTCCCAGAGATAACCATCATTAACATCTTGTTGCATTTCTTTGCAGCATGTCCAATTTTAAAACTTGAAGTATAATTGGCCTACAACATTATGTTAGCTCCAGATATACAACACAGTGATTCAATCATAATGCTATACATTACAAAATCATCACTATGATGTCTAATTACCACGTGTCATCTAAGATACTACAATATTATTAATTATATTCCCCATGCTGAACATTTCATTCCTATGACTTATTCATTTGTAACTGGAAGTTTGTACCTTTTAGTCTCTCTCCCTTCTGGCAACCAATAATGTTTGTTCTCTATGAGTCTGTTCTGTTATGCTTGCTCATTGGTTTTGTTTTTTAAATTCTGCATATGTACATATATAAATATATAAGGGAAATCATAGAGTATTTGTCTTTCTCGGACTCAGCATATCCCCTATGTCCATCCATATTGTTGTAAATGGCGAGATTTCTTTTTTCAGATGAATAACATTCCATCATATATATTTGTATGTATACCATATCTTCTTTATCCATTCACCTCTCGATGGGCACTAATCAGTCTTAGTTAATATAAATAATGCTGCAATGAACACAAAAATGCACATATCCTTTCAAATTAGTTAAACACCTCATCTTAACCACAGATGGTCTCACCAAGCTCACTGTCAGGCTTAATGCTATTTAAAGTTACCATAAAAACTAAAACTGAATTTCTGTATCTTCTGTAAAATGATAGTGGGCATTACTTTCTATTATGCTATCAAAACCCTTTGAGAAACACCACCTGATTGCAAGAATTTATTCTGAATTTAATCCTGATTAAAAGCAAAAATCCATCTGCATTGAAAACTTCATATAACTATTTTGATAACAAAAAAAGCCCAAGTTATCCGTTTTGATTTTAATTTTTAGATATTTAATCAATCACTAAGCAACCATAAATGCAGGTGATCACAGATGAGAAACATTTCTTTTTATCTGCTACTCATTATTATTAAACCACAAGTTTTATCATTAAAGGGGGCTTCAGATTTACTATTAATACTTAGGTTCAGAGTCTAGATCTGCCACTTAACTAACCTAAGCCTAAATATAGTCATCTACATAATGAAGACTAAAAACAGTATCTAAGCTTCATAGGTTTGAACTAGGATTAAATAAGAAAACACATAAAAAGGGCTTAGCACATTACTTGGCACATTATAAACTGTTAGCCTGACTCTTATTTTTATTGGTGGGTCTATATATTTTAAAACATCTTAAACATATTTTGAGCCAAGAATAAAAATCTCAAATAAAAACATGCTAAAACTATGTCCTAAAAATATTTTGTTCTATTTTTACAGTTTGCTCCATAATCCTTGTAATCTAATTGGAAGTCTTATTTGAGGTTGGTATTCCATCATTTCAATAGCTAAAGGTTTCTATTCATGGTTCATGAGAGGAAAAAGACTGGATAAAATCACCCAAAGAGGAATATTTTAGTGGCATTTTAAGCTAAAAAAAAAAAAAAACAAATGACATCCTGGGGGCAGTGTAATACACGGGTGATTGTCAACCTACCTTATGATTAAAACTGACATTTCAATACACTAATGTAATGGTTTAAAATTCTAGGAGTAGAGAAAGTGAAGGAAAGTTCTATGAAAACCTGCATAAATCAAACTGAATTTTTCATGATATAAAATGCTTTCTTTTAAAAAAAAAAGACCAAGGATTTTGCAATATATGTGTGCATCAAAACATCACATTGTACATCTTACTTTCACACATTATTAAATGTCAGTTATATCTCCCTAAAGCTGAGGGGAATAGGGGACAACATTGGTGATATTAGAAATTGTCTTTCACTTTATTGTGTTTATTCTGAATATATCCAGTCATCAACAATTGTTTATTATTCTCCAAATCCTGAACTTGAGAATGGCTAATGAGTATTCACATTAGTACAAAGATATCCAAATGACAATTTAAAAAATCGCTCCTTATGTTAACTAGTAGAACAGGTTTTTAAAGAGGTTCACAAAATTTTAAGTAAGAATGATCTTGAAATGAAGTGAAGTGAAAGTCACTCAGTCATGTCCAACTCTTTGGGACCCCATGGACTATACTGTCCATGAAATTCTCCAGGCCAGTATACTCGAGTGGGTAGCCTTTCCCTTATCCAGAGGATCTTCCCAACCTAGGGATTGAACCCAGGTCTCCCACATTGCAAGTGGATTCTTTACCAGTTTTACCAGCTGAGCCACAAGGGAAGTCCAAGAACACTGGAGTGGGTAGCCTATAATTTCTCCAGCAGATCTTCCCAACCCAGGAATTGAACTAGGGTCTCCTGCATCACAGGTGGATTCTTTACCAACTGAGCTATGAGGGAAGCCCAGAAACATCTTAATGTTTTCAAATATATAGAATATACTTTCAAAGCAGTTCCACACAATCATAGGTAAGGGAACGCTAATGTAAAATAAGGGTCCTTAAGAGGTGATTTTCTTCAGAATTCCTAAAACCATACCCTCGATTCTAAGATAAAAGTTGGTATTTTCAACTGTTCTAAAAAAAGTTTAATTTTTCACCAGTAATAAAAACTTGGTTTACAACATAGTAATTATGTCAACCAATAGTCATTTATTACTTGTATACTCAAAGTACACCAAGAACCAAAGAAATATCTTACACACATATTTTTGCCTTCCAGAGATATAAGTACTCATTATTTTCATTGGATATAGCAAAAATATACAAAAATATAGCAAGCATTTTCAGCTTGTCAGTGGCATTAAGGGAAAACAAGAATCATACACCTTTAAGAAAACGTGATTATTTATTCAAAGACGAGGGACCATAGCCAAGTATAATGCTTAACAAAAGGATGAAAGAAACTGTTTACCTATATCATCTTCTCTAAAATGTTAAAAATATAAACAGTATTTTATTTTAAAAACATATTATGTCATCTATAATTAAGAACTGTACTTTTACTCTATTTTAGTTTTAAGTTCATGCTTTTTTATTATGCAATTGCACCTTTCATCATGAATAATTTTTACTTTTTAATTTTAATTTTTAATTTTAATATGTAGCCCTATTAGTATAAAAATATGCATATAGTTGTTAAAGACTGAAATACATACACTCAATAGTTGTTTCTGAGTGATGGATAGTACACAATTTTAATTTACCCCTTACCATATTTTTGCATTATTTCTTTTTAAAATCTTCTATAATGATTACACATTATATATAATAGAACAAAGTAATTTAGAAATAATAGAGTTACTGTCTTGACTTCATAGAAAACACTGTATTACATAATCTGTCAATGATTTTAAAATGAAAACTCTGTGATTTTAAAAATAAGATTTCCCCAAAAAATTAAAAATAAGAGTTTCCACGTGCGCAATTGCTTCAGACACAACTGATTCCTCGAGACGCTGTGGACTACAGCCTCCCAGTCAATTCAGTCCATGGGATTCTCCAGGGAAGAATGCTGCAGTGGGCTGCCGTGCCCTCCTCCAAGGGATCAAACCCCCATCTCCTGCACTGCAGATGGATTCTTTACTGCTGAGCCCCCAGGGAAGCCCCCAGAGTTACCATACCATTCAGCAATCCCACTTCTGGGCATTTATCCAGAAAAGCTCTAGTTCAAAAAGATACTGGGACTCCTATTTTCATAGGAGCACTATTCACAGTAGCCAAGATATGGAAACAACCTAAATGTCCCTCAGCAGCTGAATGGATAAAGAAGATGTGGTACACACACACACACACACACACATACACACACACACACACACACAATGGAATACTACTCAGCCATAAAAACAATGAATGCCATTTGCAGCAACATGCATGGCCCTAGAGATTATCATACTAACAGAAGTAAGTCAGAAAGAGAAAGTCAAATA
This sequence comes from Cervus canadensis, assembly GCF_019320065.1. NCBI lineage: Eukaryota > Metazoa > Chordata > Mammalia > Artiodactyla > Cervidae > Cervus > Cervus canadensis. The sequence continues at coordinate 83,301,040 of NC_057393.1, forward strand.
CCATATGCTATTATTTACATGTTGAATCTAAAATATGATACAGTTCAGTTCAGTTCAGTCACTCAGTCGTGTCTGATTCATTGCGACCCCATAAATCACAGCACGCCAGGCCTCCCTGTCCATCACCAACTCCCGGAGTTTACTCAAACTCATGTCCATACAGTCAGTGATGCCATCCAGTCATCTCATCCTCTGTCGTCCCCTTCTCCTCCTGCGCCCAATCCCTCCCAGCATCAGGGTCTTTTCCAATGAGTCAACTCTTCGCATCAGGTGGCCAAAGTATTGGAGTTTCAGCTTCAGCATCAGTCCTTCCAATGAACACCCAGGACTGATCTCCTTCAGGATGGACTGGTTGGATCTCCTTGCAGTCCAAGGGACTCTCAAGAGTCTTCTCCAACACCACAGTTCAAAAGCATCAATTCCTCAGTGCTCAGCTTCCTTCACAGTCCTACTCTCACATCCATACATGACCACTGGGAAAAACCATAGCCTTGACCAGACGGACCTTTGTTGACAAAGTAATGTCTCTGCTTTTTAATATGCTATCTAGGTTGGTCATGACTTTCCTTCTAAGGAGTAAGCGTCTTTTAATTTCATGGCTGCAATCACCATCTGCATTGATTTTGGAGCCCAAAAAAATAAAGTCTAACACTGCTTCCACTGTTTTCCCATCTATTTGCCATGAAGTGATGGGACCAGATGCCATGATCTTAGTTTTCTGAATGTTGAGCTTTAAGCCGACTCCTTCACTCTCCTCTTTCAGTTTCATCAAGAGGCTTTTTAGTTCCTCTTCACTTTCTGCCATAAGGGTGGTGTCATCTGCATATCTGAGGTTATTGATATTTCTCCCAGCAATCCTGATTCCAGCTTGTGCTTCTTCCAGCCCAGCGTTTCTCATGATGTACTCTGCATAAAAGTTAAATAAGCAGGGTGACAATATACAGCCTTGACGTACTCTTTTTCCTACTTGGAACCAGTCTGTTGGTCCATGTCCAGTTCTAACTGTTGCTTCCTGATCTGCATATAGGTTTCTCAAGAGGCGGGTCAGGTGGTCTGGTATTCCCATCTCTTTCAGAATTTTCCACAGTTATTGTGATCCACACAGTCAAAGGCTTTGAAATAGTCAATAAAGCAGAAATAGATGTTTTTCTGAAACTCTCTTGCTTTTTCTATGATCCAGCAGATGTTGGCAATTTGATCTCTGGTTCCTCTGCCTCTTCTAAAACCAGCTTGAAGATCTGGAAGTTCACAGTTCACATATTGCTGAAGCCTGGCTTGGAGAATTTTAATTATTACTTCACTAGCGTGTGAGATGACTGCAATTGTGCGGTAGTTTGAGCATTCTTTGGCATTGCCTTTCTTGGTGATTGGAATGAAAACTGACCTTTTTCAGTCCTGTGGCCACTGCTGAGTTTTCCAAATTTGCTGGCATATTGAGTACAGCACCTTCACAGCATCATCTTTCAGGATTTGAAATAGCTCAGCTGGAATTCCATCACCTCCACTAGCTTTGTTCGTAGCGATGCTTTCTAAGGCCCACCTGACTTCACATTCCAGGATATCTGGCTCTAGGTGAGTGATCACACCATCATGATACAAATGACCTTATTTACGGGACAGAAACAGACTCACATTCATAGAGACAAACTTGTGGTTGCCAAGGGGGAGTGGGTGGGGAAGGGATGAATTGGTAGTTTGGGATTAGCAAGTGCAAATTATTATGTATAGGATGGACAAACAATAAGTCCTACTGTGTAGCACAAGGAACTGCATTCAGTATCCTGTGATAAATCATAATGGAAAAGAATATGAAAAGTAATGTATATGACATGTACAACTGAATCATTTCGCTATACAGCACAAAACAACATAACACGAAGTCAAGTATACTTCAATAAAATAAATTAAAAAAATGTCCTCCTTGATTTCACCTCTGTTTTCATGAATCTCAACCATGTTATTCACAAATTGATAGTGTGTTATTAGCAACCTGTGTATTAGAGTGGTTCCATGAATGTGAGCTCAATACAGGAGAGCAGTTTTAGAGAAATCAAACAGCTCATTGGGATTCCCAGGTGGTGCTGGGGTAAAGAACACACCTGTCAGTACAGGAGACTTAAGAGACCTGGGTGTGATCCCTGGGTTGGGAAGATCTCCTGGAGGAGGGCTTGGAAACTCACTCCAGTATTCTTCCCTGGAGAATCCCATGGACAGAGGAGCCTCGCAAGCTACAGTCCATGGGGTCGCAGAGAGTCAAACATGACTAAAGCAACTTAGCGTGCACATATGCATGCAAACAGTTCATTAAAAGGCAATATTGAAATTTCAGTTCTCTGTTTTTTCAGCGTCAGCTATGACAGTATGCAATCACCAAAACCCAGAAACAGAACCTCTGAGCAGAGACCACAGAAGAATCTGGTCAGTAAAAATTCTTCATATGCAAACTATAATAACACTGACATAACAAAAGCAGAGATATTTATGGGGAAATGTTTCAAAAGCTATTGCTTTGGATGAGAACTGTTTCTAGATTTTGAAAATATTCATAGCTTTTGAGTCAGTATTTCTGATTCGAGGTCTCCCCATAAAGAAAGAAATTTAAAATGTGCACAAAACTTATGTCCAAATATGTCAGTGCAATGGCTGAATTTTTTAACAGAGTTTTTTGTTACAAAGGAAAAATGGCTATCATAACAGGCAAAACAACCAGAGATTTCTTTTTTAAGTTAAATAAAATCTTTCCCCTTGCACTCATATTCTCATATACCTTCCATTTTGATCTGTTTTTTAGTTTTAGTTTTAGTTTTAGTTTTTATATTTTATTGAAGTATAGTTGATTTGCAATGTTGTGTTAATTCTCATTGTATAGCAAAATGATTCAGTTCCATATATATGCACATTCTTTCTCATATTCTTTTCCATTATGGTTTATCACAAGAGTTTAAATATAGTTCCCTGTTGTACAGTAGGACCTTGATGTTTATCCATTCTCTACATAATAGTTTGCATTTGCTAACCTCAACCTCCAAATCCTTTCTTCTTTCTCCTGCCTCCTCCATTTCGATCTTTCTAAAGCAGTCAAAATTAAAAAATTAGTGCAGATTTTTCACATCTAACATATAATCATATACAAACATACACTGGGGTCTTTTTCTTCACTTTTAAAAAAAGGTAAGATTTTAAATTGCATTCTAATTTGCTTTTTTTACTCAACAATATTATGATGGATATCTTTCCAAATCAATATTCTCATAGCTAATACCACTAAGTTACCAACTCTATTAATATTTGTTAAACATTTGAGTCTTTACCAAGTTTTTTTTTTTTTTTTGCCATGGCAAGGAATGATAAAGGTAATATGCACAGTTTTATTTTATTTCTGTAAGAAAACCCCTCTCATTTAAAATGCACTTATATAGAATGTTGCTAGATCAATGGAGGCATGTATGCAAGACATTTTGAAATGTTAATATACGTGTCTGTTTTGTATTTGCATTTCTGTAGGAATAACCCAGACCCTATTTTGCTCAGTTCAGTTCAGTTCAGTGGCTCAGTCATGTCCAGCTGTTTGCAACCCTATGGACTGCAGCACGCCAGGCCTCCCTGTCCATCACCAGCTCCCGGAGTTTACCCAAACTCATGTCCATTGAGTTGGTGATGCCATCCAACCATCTCATCCTCTGTTGTCCCCTTCTTCTCCCGCCTTCAATCTTTCCCAGCATCAGGGTCTTTCAAATGAGTCAGCTCTTCACATCAGGTGGCCACAGTATTGAAGTTTCAGCTTCAACATCAATCCTTCCAATGAACACGCAGGACTGATCTCCTTTAGGATGGGCTGGTTGGATCTCCACGCAGTCCAAGGGACTCTCAAGAGTCTTTTCCAACACCACAGTTCAAAAGCATCAATTCTTCTGCACTCAGCTTGCTTTATAGTCCAACTCTCACATCCATACATGACTACTGGAAAAACCATAGCTTTGACTTGATAGACCTTTATCGGCAAAGTAGTGTCTCTGCTTTTTAATATGATGTCTAGGTTGGTCATAACTTTCCTTCCAAGGAGTAAGCATCTTTTAATTTCGTGGCTGCAGTCACCATCTGCAGTGATTTTGGAGTCTAAAAAAGCTAGAGGCATCCATTTGCCTCCTGGAGAAGTAGGACTGTTATAGTAGAAAGAATGAAAAGAGAAAGATTGTGGAGGTATTCAGCTTTCTATAGCAAAATAGGATTTCTGAAGACTATAGGAATATGATTGTTAGAGAAATAATGAAAAGAGAAAGATGAATTTCAGATTTCTCCAGCAATAACAGGAACTGAGGAGACCACAATTAGACAATAGCGTCTGGCAGCTGCCTGGGAGCCTGTAGAGCGGATAAGAAAGTGCTTCACTACATGAGATCCTGGGGCAGCTCTGACAGCCTTGGAGGTGAATGAGTGACTAGCCAGTACAGGGTTCCAGACCTGGAGATCAGGCCTGGTTATTGAAACTCACCCTGGGCAGTGGTTTGGAGCAGGGTTAACCTCATGTTCACCAGCTCTTCTATACACCCAGCTAAGTGACTATCCATAGAAGGTGGACAAGTGACTCATCTCTCCTGCCTTTAGTTTTTCCATCTGTAAAATGGGGATCCTGTTTCTCAGTGAGATCACTTACAGAAAATACTCAGCTCAAACTGTAGACCTACCAAGAATCACAGAATGGTAGCAATTATCATCTTTAAAAGGCGAAGGATTTAGGGGAAAAGGGGTCCCTGCTTCCCAGTGCCTGAAACAAGGCTTAGGAAGCCATGTACTATCAGCATCTCTCCCCTGCTCCCAGTTGAGATCAAGTCAGCCCTCATACGTTCTGCGTGGGAAAATGTCCACTTCCTTTCTTTTACAGACTTCCCTTTCTTCCACTACCTTCGTTCAATAAATTTTACTACAGTTGAATGTTTGGATTTTTACTCAGAAATATCTTGTTTGTTACTTGATTTTGAAATTTTTAGAAAATATTATTTGACTTATCACTGTTTTACTGGAAGCAATCAGAACACCTTTTACTTTTCTTCTTTCACCTCCAGTTTTTGTTAGATATATATTTACCTTTTTAACTGCCATGTCTTGGAAAAATTTCTAATGTTATTTCAATGTAATTTGCATGTTCATATTTTTCCCCTTCTCTGGGATTTTATTTCAGTAGATACATTTTGCTGGGATGTCATGCATTTCTTTGCACTTTTCCAATTTTCTGCCATCTTTTTTTCTTGAAAAGGGCTTTCACCATCAGATAACTGATCATCTTTGGCAGGCTGAATTTTTTTGTCTTTCTGGACTGAGGGATATCAGTGGATAAACCAGTAAATTCCCACCTCTGTGGTGAAAGTCTTGAGGAAGAAGCCCACTGGCACCAAGTCTGTTCACAATGTGATCAACTGAGCTTTCCAACTAAAGAAAGTCCACCCAAGTACTCCCCCCTTCAGAGCTCCCCTGTGGGTCCCTATAACAACTATAAATGCTGATCCTGTCTCAGATTATCCACTGGAACTGACCAGCCTTGTCTGTTTCCACCAGAATGAATAGGGACCTACACTGGATGTCGTTCCTGGAAAACGGGAGAACTCACCAAATCAGAAGCATCTTCCACCATTCTGTGTCTTCCAAAGCAAGAGAAGTGAGAGCATGGTATTAGAGATGTAAACTCAGGCTACTATCTTTTCAGAGTTAGTTCTGGTCTTGCTCAAACATACCTTTATCTGTGACACGGGCATAAAGTTATGCATCTCTGAGACAAAGCTAACCAGTAATTCAATACCATTTCTAACACAATGCCCAAATTTCACAATAATCTTTAACTTAAGGACAGAAATATACAATTATCTTAAAAAGGCACACAGCAGACACTTGGCATATGTCAAATGAATAAGCGATTTTCAGCTTTCCTGAGACACTTGACTATTCAGGACATGTGCTGTTTTGCTGAGGCATGGTTAGCAATCCACTGCATGGTGGGGTCGGTGAGCTGGGAATCTCATCAGGTACTACGGCTTCCTAGGCGGCGCTAGTGGTAATGAACCTGTCTGCCAACGCAGGAGATGTAAGAGACCTGGATAAGAGACACAGGTTTGATCCCTAGGTCGAGAAGATCCCTTGAAGCAGGAAGTGGCAACCCACTCCATTATCCTTGCCTGGAGATTTCCACGGACAAAGGAGCCTGGTGGACTACAGTCTATGGGGCCACAAAAAGTCAGACACAACTCAACTACAGACTATAGGACCACAAAGAGTCAGACACGACTCAGCTCACACACACACACACACACAAACACATCAGGTACTGAGAGAGTCTAACTGTGCACCAGCATTTCAACCTGACTTTGATGTGCACTTATTTTGTCTATTCTACTCAACATCTACTTCAGAGGAATTCTCATGAAAGATCGAAGGACATTCTTAGATGTTTTGTCCTTACACAGGATTCAACAGACCTAAGAAGAAAGGTCTGTATGTAGGAGCAGATATGTAACCGAGCCTGCGAGGAAAAGGTTCTGCTGATGTGCCCCTCACACTGTTATGCCACAGCAGTGCAAGGTCTGTGCTTACTGCACTGTCGATGCCTAAGAAAACTAAAAGGAGTTGGAAGGATATGCTACATGGAAATAACCAAATAACGATAAACCAAGTGAAACACCTGGGCAGGTTTTACTGGTTGAGGAAACGGATTTGACTGAAGAGGAAGGAATAGAAGAGTAACTGGGAATTTAGAAATTTGTGTAAAACATACATCATTTTTCTTTGCATTTCTAACATCAAAAGAAATGCAGTGGGAAATCCAAAATTATATCCATCTTACCTTGGAAGATCTGAAGGTAAATGCAGTTGATTTGACATCAGCTTTCTCTTTGTCCATGAGTAGAAGGCTTTTGTCTTCCATGAGACTCAAGTATTTTCCTGTTGTGACATGGCGTAGTCGAAAAGGTTGTCCCCATCTTATGTGGCTTCCACTCCACCTAACAAAAAATGTTAAGACTTGATCCAAGAGCAAACACAATGACAGGAGAAACAGTAATTAAAATGTATGTGTCAGACGATGAAAAAGGAGGTTTTACGTACACTGTCCTCTTGAGTGTTTCCAAAAACCTTATGATGGTGGCAGTGTTTTTATTTCATAAATAACAAAATGGTTATTTGGAATGGTTATAGGTAACATTCAATGTCACGTAGATAATAATAAGTAGAAGCAAAATTTATCTCAAGGTCTTCTGACATTAAATGTAATACTATCCACACCAAACACTACTAAGATGACTAAGAACTTGTGTTCTGAGTTAATTTCTAATCACTAGTCACAAAGACATTATGAGATTAAAATGGCACTTTAAACTCATAAAACTCATAAACTAGGATTTACTAGTTTTTTGTTGGATTTGAACAGATTTGAAGGCGAGTGGTACTAAAGTTAATGCCTAATTATGTTAACTGGAATTCATATATACAAACTGAATTAGACATTTATCTGAGAAAAAGAAATCTCATCTTATGCTTTAAATTTTAATAATATGGAACAATGATGTCAACAAAATTCAGGGAACAAAAGAGACAAATGAAGAAACTAAATCTGAATAGGGTCAAGAGAAAAAAAAGCAAGAAAAAGTGCATGTAAAGCACAGAAAATGAAAACTAAAGTTGCAGAAAAAAAGTAAAAAGCAAAATTGTGATTATCAAAATCTGCTTTTAAAAACAGTGGATTTCAAATAGAGAAGAAAAGAAAAATGAAGATACAGACCATTCTCACATTGTACAGAACTATGTTAGCTGAAACCTATATATAACAGAACCTTGCCCTCACTATGGTAAAGAGTGGAAACCAAGTTCCGATAATGGAGACTTTCAGTTATCATGCTAGTGTGCAAAGCAAAGACAGCCTCCTAGCAATGATAAGAAATGTGGTAAAAATCAAATTTTTTTTTCAATAAGGTAAAAATAAGAAAGATTCACCATGCCCATAAAACCAAGAGAAAATAATGATGGCAAAATTGCTACCAGACAAATTAAAATTCAAGACAAAAAGGATAAAGGAGATATTATTGTTATTGTGGAGTTATTAAGTCATGTCCAACTCATTCGCGACCCCATGGACGGTAACCCGCCAGGCTCCTCTGTCCATAGGATTTCCCAGTCAAGATTACTGGAGTGGGTTGTCACTTCCTTCTCTAGGGAATCTTCCGGAGCCAGGGATCAAACCTGCATCTCCTGCTTGGCAGGCAGGTTCTTTACTACTGAGCCACCTGGGAAGCCCATAAAGAGGATACAGTTGATTACTTTATAATGAGAAAGATATACTCTAAGAAGAATGTACTATTTCATGAAGCTTCACATGACAATGGCAAACAGAAAATGAAACACAAGACACACAAGCATAAATTTTTAAAAGATAATTACAGGAGAAGCTCTTACCACTACAAACAAATCAAACAGATAAAAAATAAATATGTAGAGGATTCCAATATGATTTATTAATTAATAAACTTGTTTCCATACAGAATCACTAAAAACTTTTAGGTTCTATAAGTTATGAACACTATATTTATTTTTTTAGATTTGCAGTAGATTTATTAATGCCAATTTTGTTTCAACAAATTATCTTTAAGTCAATTTTATGCTGTTATTGGACTATAAAGAAAGCTGAGTGCTGAAGAATTGATGCTTTTGAACTGTGGTGTTGGAGAAGACTCTTGAGAGTCCCTTGGACTGCAAGGCGACCCAACCAGTCCATCCTAAAGGAGGTCAGTCCTGGGTGTTCATTGGAAGGACTGATGTTGAAGATAAAACTCCAATACTTTGGCCACTTGATGCAAAGAGCTGACTCATTTGAAAAGACCCTAATGGTGTGAAAGATTGAGGGCAGGAGGAGAAGGGGATGACAGAGGATGAGATGGTTGGATGGCATCACCGACTCAATGGACATGAGTTTGGGTGATGGACAAGGAGGCCTGGCATGCTGCGGTTCATGGGGTCTCAAAGAGTCAGACACGACTGAGCAACTGAACTGAACTGAATGCTGTTTCCCTAACTTGGATTTTTCTTAACCTGAAATATTAGCCTGGAAAATTAATACTAGAATGATACTGTAATAAGTTCAAGTTTTACATGGAAATGTTTACAAAGATAATTACTTTGGATAATTCCTCCTACTAAAATAATAACCATGTACCAATAAATCCTGATAATAACATAGTAGTGCCTTAAAAATGAAATTTAAGTTTGTTTACCAATAATAGCATGTTAAAGCATTTCTAATCTGGTAATAGAAAAGCTTTGTGTATTCCCCTCATAAAATTAAGTGTACTGTTTGCAGGTGCTACAAAAAAGCAATTATTTTTAATACCATTCCTTTATTTCAAGGAGCATTTGAATATTTTATCAAATAATGACTCATGCTACCCAGAGAAAACAACTTCATTTTCAAAAAGTCAGTAAGTATGTCCTGAAACACATACTTTTCACCAGAACGTCTAGACAGCATTCTGGATCCCATGTTCAAATCTATTTGGGCTCAAAACTAATAGGGTTCACATATATAAGTACTCTTCTCAATCCACCAAGGGAATTCTGTTAGAAATAGAATGAACTTGCCCAATTCTCAGTCAAATATTGTGAAGTCTAAGCACATTTTCTTTAGCTCACAAGCGCTCAAATTAGCTCATCTCATGTGTCCATGGTCCAAAAGAAAAGAGGACAAGGACAGGAGAATCAAGGGCAAGAAACTAATATTTCAGTAAAAACTGAAAACAGTTGAAATAAAGTAGTTATATAAACCAGTTCCCTATGTTAACGTATTAGACAACTATTCCCAATGTATTATCTACATTTACTTGTAAATATCTCAAAGGAATGAGGATGTTAATTTTTTTTTTAATTTGTAACATAAGAAAGTAGAATTTTAAGTATACATAATGCATATTTATGATTGCAGTGATCATTTCTATTACAGAAGCCAACATATATCCTACATATAATAGTCTTAAATTTTGTATTGGGGTATAATATAGGAATGTGTTTTCTATTACATTTGACTTCCCAAATTAAAGCTTACTTCATTAAAAAGTTCATGATACTGAAAAACTTTTGACACAATTAATGTTATTTGTATGAGATTGCAATATAAAACATATAATTACTGGACTACATATATTATAACAAATATATAGTTTGGCACCTCACTGGAGAAAAAAACCATATGGTATCCCAAGGATTACAATAGAAACATTGACCTTTGGAATATAGTTCTGTTATACACATAAGCAGTAATTTGAATATCACTTCCAAAGTAAAAGAAAAGTAAGTAATTACGTGACCACTGAATATAATAAGAACACATGCAATTTGAATGCAATCTAATTTATACATTTACAGTGATGCCAAAGGAAGTCAAAGATGCAACCAAATCTTTTTAATAAAAAACTTCAATGGAGAAATCCATTCAGATACTTTCAAGAGTATTTCTGTAATTACAGCTCATCAATAACATTGCTGACAATGAAACGGAAGTCTTGTCAGACTTTTAGGAGCTCTTATCCTTTTCTTTTTTTTCTTTTTTTAATAAGTGATAGACAGGTTTAGGACAGGTCTTCCTCAAAAAAAAAAAAAAAAAGAACAACAACAATAATTTAAGTACACAATCATGAAGGATAGGTAGGACTACAAATGTGAAAAAAAATCTGAAATCTGTTTTATAAAGGCACTATTTCATCTCTAATTAAGCTGTCATTTTTAATAATACACAAGGCAAATTACAGAAATATACGAATTCTTTTCCCTAGATTCTCTAATTTATGAAGCACATAAAGGCTACGAGCTTTCTTCCTTTTGCTTTATAAGTCATCTCTTCTATTTCCATCCCATTGATAGATTCACTGTCCATAAAATCTTACTTTTAAGTTCAAGATTTATCAGTTTTAATATTTCAGTGGGTTTGACCAACTGTGAATTTATATAGAAAGAAACTTAGTATTATCAATTAATTGATAAATAATGGATTAACATAGAGCACTTTTTAAAAGTTGCAAACTTACAATCAGAGGAAATATAGGAATAAATTTAATTTACATGCATATTTATGTTGAGTAGGAGTAGACAGAGTGAGCAGAAAATCAATCATTAAAAAATCTGATTGGGGTAAAATTCTGTCATGGGAGAGTAAAACTAATATGATTTCAATGAGAAAGATGAACAATATATTTTTTTACTGTTAAAGAGACCATGTTCAAGCATTTTTAAATAAATAAAGATGGGTATTAAATTGCAGAAGTACACAAGGTCAATGGGATACTTTTATGAGAGTAGTTTACTCATGTTATCTTAAAATGTCACTACTTAAAATACACTGTAAGTTATATTCCATGCATCCATGTAAACTGATAATGAAAAAAATTCTATGTTGAGCCTAGCAATGTTCAAGGAAATACAAAGTTTTTGAAATTATTGTACAGAGTACATAAGCAAAAAAATAAAATAAAATAAACCCTGAAGACCACTGAACTATTTTAATCATTAACCTCAAAATATCAAGTTAATAAAATACAGCAATTCCATAATAAGACAGTTCCCTACACACATCCACGAAAGTCTATTACCCTAAATCAATAAATTTTTGAAGTGTAATATAACAGAGAACAAATGCATGGAAACTCTGTTTTCTGGACAAAGGAATGACCTTCTAATCTTTTCTTTTAATTTGATTGATATTTAAATTCTATTTAAAATAGTTCAAAATGACACCCTTATCATCAGAATCGCGTTTACTTAGAGTAACTAAAAGTCAATCTCTGGACAGCTTTTTGAAGTCACCAGAAAAAAAAGATAATCATTGTTTGTATAACAGTGAGTCTGTTTTCAATTCACATTTCTCACTCGGCTACCAAGCTAGTTTTAAGTAAAGATAGTGACTTGTCATGATGACTCTGACACCTCATTCGGGTTCAAGTTCCCACTGGTTTACATATGCCTTTGTAATCTGAAATGTGATTCAGATCAAGCCCTGATCTGAAATGTGTGACAGGCCTGCAAATAATTTGTCCTGACTCCAAACCTTACATCACCCTGCACTAGGAGCTCTTCCTGCCAAGAGAAGAGGCACAGACTGGGATGAATCGATAACACAAAAACAAATGAGGTTAGAAAAAAAGCAGATGGTATAAAATCATTGCTTACTACCTGGTGAATGTAGGCTAGTGAACAGTAAATAAATGCAGGGGGAAGGTAAAACAAGACAGTGTTTCATCTACGTGTTGTTTGTTAGCATGACCATTTTGCAGAAAAGTTCAAGAGCATTAGATATATGGGGTTGGCCAAAAAGTTCATTGATGTGTTTCCATAAGATATTACAGAAAAACCCAAACGAGCATTTTGGCCAGCCCAACCTTTTGTACCCAAAGCATCAGGATGTATTCAGAAGTTCTACTTACGCAACTCTTAGTGTCTCTAGTCGCCACAGGGAACGTGCGTGAACGGATACAGCACCACCTTCGTAATGAACAGTTCTGTCAAAAAAAAATATGAATATAAAAAGCCCAATATTAACGTTGCATTCTTAGACTCTATTTTTCAAGTCAATTAAAAAAGAAAGTAAATGGAAAAGCTTTGGATAAACTGTAAAAGCTATACTTTTTGGTAGGAGAGAATATAGCTGGAAATATAAATAACAGTAATAACAGTGAACTGAATAAACAATTGATTTAAACACATTTCTTTGTCATTTACTCCCTGTAATCCCATTCATCCTCTCTCCCAGGGAATACTTTTACTATTAAACTTAAGTCTATAAAAGTACTCTGTTCTGAGTTTTAAGTGCTATTGAAGTGTAATATATTACAGCTTCCCAGGTGGGCTGGTGGTAAAGAATCCACCTGCCAAGCAGAAGATCCAAGTTCGATCTCTGAGTCAGCAAGATCCCCTGGAGAAGGGAATTGCTACCCACTCTATTACTCATGACTGGGAAACCCCATAGACAGAGGACCCAGGTGGACTACGGTCCACGGGGTCACCAAAGAGTCAGACACGACTTAGCAACTAAACAACAACTAAGAACGGTTCTCCTATTTTTTTTCCTTCTTACCAGTTATTTGTTGGGGAAAAAAAACTACTATCATTTGTCCTGGAGTACTTTCTACCTTCTGACTTTGCTGATGACATCCTCACAGTGTTTTTTTAACATCTGCCTCTAAGTTGGTAGTTATATTAAAAAATGTAGAAACTTGCTCATGTTCAAGGTTGAGAAATGTTGGCAAGAACACTTCAGCAAATGGCGTTTGCCTTCCTATTACACCACATCAGGAGGTAATAATGACTACTTTTTAACTTTTTACAGTAAAATTAATTCAAGATCACCCAGATCTATCCATTAGCACTTAATTTCAGGTACCTTAATGATCAGGGTCCTCGGCAAGAATTTTCAATTGTGGTTGTGAATATAATCATGGGGATAGCTTTTAAAATCCTGACATATTGCCCTTAACACTGGCCAAATTAAACTAAATTTGGAATCCCCAGCTGGTCATAAGAGGGAGCCAAAGTTGGGAAGCTATAGTATACATCAGTTTCTAAACACTAGCACTACGGACACTTTGGTGCGGGTAATTCTCTGCTGTGAGGGGCTATCCCATGCACTGTAGGGTGTCTGACACATCCCTGGCCTCTATCAACTACACACAAACACAAGCCATCCAAGTTGTGACCCACATCTTGAGTCACAACTTGTACGTGAACACCTAAGTTGTGGCAATCTAAAATGCTTCCAGATAAGATGAAATGTCTTCTGGGGACAAGATTACTCGCAATGTCAAAACACTGTTATGCATCAGTAGTTCTCAATCTTTAGTGAATGCTGGAATCATCTTTCAAGTTTTTTAAAATACAGATTGCTGGAGGGAAGCAACCTAAATGTCCACCAAAAGATGAATGGCTAAGGAAATTGTAGTACATATATACAAAGGAATATTACTCAGCCACACAAAAGAACAAAATTGAGTCATTTTTTAGTGATGTAGAGGGACATAGAGTCTGTTACACTGAGTGAAGTGAGTCAGAAAAACAAATATGTATATTAAGGCAGGTATACGGGACTCTAGAAAAACGTTACCGGTAAATCAATCTGCAGGGCAGGAATTTGACACAGACAGAAAACAGACAAGTGGACACAAGGGGAAGAAGAGGGTGGGGCAAATTGAGTGAATTAGCACTGACATGTGTACACTATGGGCTTTCCTGGTGGCTCAGAGAGCAGAGCATTCACCTGCAATGCAGGAGAAGTGGGTTCGATCCCTGGGTTGGGAAGATCCCCTGGAGAAGGGAATGACAACACATTCTAGTGTTCTTGCTGGGAGAATTCCATGGACAGAGGAGGCTGCGGGGCTACAATCCATGGGGTCCCAAAGAATTGGACATGGCTGAGCAACTAACACGTTCACTTTTTTATCTACACTATCATGTGTAAAATAGACGTGGGAAGTGGGAAGCTGCTGTCTAGAACAGGAAGCTCAGCTTGGAGCTCTGTAATGACCTAGAGGGGTAGGATGGGGTAGGTGGGCAGGATGCTTAAGAGGGAAGGGATTATGTGTATACAGATTCCTGATTCACTTCACTGTACCCAAGAAACTAACACAACAGGGTAAAGCAATTATAACCTAATAAAAATCAAAAACCATACACACTCCTGGGCCCCCAGAGTTCCAGTTTAGTAAAATCAATAACTTGTATTTTTAACAAGTTCCCAGGTGATGTTGGTACAGCCAGTTCACACTCTGAGAATCACTGGACTAAAACCATTATTTCATTAGGATAGTGATTCTTAGTGTTGGTTGTATGTTATAATCACATGGAAAGCTTTAAAAACTCCAGACAATTCTCAGACCATTAAATTAGAATCTCTGGGTATGTACTTGAAAGGTAATGAGTGACAAAATATAGATGTTTGTCCACGTGCATTTGTGTACAATATATATTGTACATAGTGATAGATACACACATAGATTTTTTAAAATTTGTTTCTAATTGGAGGATAATAGCTTTACAATATTGTGTTTGTTTCTCCCAGACTTTTAATGAAGATCTCATACTTGGCCATAAAGAAAATTTTATAAGACTTTTTTTAAGTGTAGCTATTTACTCACATATTTTCTGATCATAACAAATAAAATTTGGGAATAAATACTAAAATGATGAAGGAAACAACAATTTGGAAAAGTAAGAAACTCTCCTAAATTACTTATAGGTCAAGAGGAAATATAAATTATACCCTAACAAAAATTAATAAAACTTCATAACACATTTATGAGGCACAGGTAAACTTTTAGAGATTGTAGCCTACAATCCTTAATTATTGAAGAAATAATGAAATCCAACAAACCAAAGAATTGTCTGAAGAGATTAGAGAATTCAAAAGCATGTCTTCAGCTTTCTGTTCACTAACTCTACTGAACTAATGAACCAAAACAACGTTACAGCTGAAGAGGAAAAAGAAAGTGTGCTAAAACTACTGGACAATGATATTATTTGTAACGAAATTTTTAAAAAGAGACTTCTACTTCATAAATCAGAAGTCACTGAAATTTTACTGAATAGGAATTTTAAAAATATGCACACCTATTAAACAACAGTATGTGCCTTGTTCAACAATACTTTAAAAAATCCCGGGATTCAAGCTGCAAATTATGGCCTACATAAAACATTATCCGCCAACATAACACACTTCATTAACAAACTCATATTTCAAGCTGATCACATAAAACTGCCCAAAGAAGTCTTTTAAAGTTATTCTTTTAATAAAGACAAATTATTCCTCTCATCAATTCCACTTCTCATAAGTGTTATAATATTGTTCACTGAATGAAAGCGGCGAGCTATTTTTGTATTTGCAGCTATAGAATACTCTTTAAGCCTTATCTATGATGTCAAACCACTTATTTCTCAGCAAAAAGCAGGCACTCTGACAACCAGGATAGCTCATCTTCAGAGTCAGAGCCCCAGAAAAACCTAGCATTAGCATACAGATAAAAGCACAAGTCCTTAGAAAGACTTCACAGCCTGACAGTTTGGCATTTATCAGCATGTATATATAACAAAATTTTACAGGGTACAGAATTCCAATTAGTGGGCTTCAGCACAGAATCATAAAACACATTGTTAATAAAAGATGCAAGGCTGTAAAGAGACCCCTCCCTTCGGCAGAGAAACTAGAAACACCCAGAATAATTTGATCAAATAGTTTTATCAAATATTTAGGTACTTGGCGACCCACACAAGTTGACACATAAAATTAAACATCACAATACCTAATTCAGAGAAAATTCAATTTATCTATCTACATTTCTCAATCTGTAATTAATGGCCACATTGCAAGGGATTCCTATTTTCCTCTCCAAGATAAAGATGGATAAATTAACAGTGTTTCAAAACAGGTCTATGTGCAGCTCTATGTCCAAATAAAACTTTATTTAGAAAAACAATTAGTGGGCCAGATTTAGGCCACAAGTTAGAGTTTGCTGACTCCAATCCAAAAAATGATACCCGTATTATCGTTAATTTTAATCTCAGAGAGAGGCAGCTAGATGAAATTCAAGGTCTAAAATTTTTCATAAGTGTTTTAGTCAGGGTTCTTCAGAGAAAAGAACTATTCATATACATATATGTGCATATGTACGTATGTATGCATATATGTATGTGTATATATATATATGCACCTATATATACATATAATTTTATATAAAGAGTTTACTATAAGGAGTCTGTTCATGCAATTACGGAGGCTGACAAGTTTTAAGATCTGCTGGAGACCCAGGAGAGCTGATGATTTAAGTTCCAGTCCATGTCTGAGAACCAGCAAAGCCAATGGCGTAATCCTAGTCCAAAGATCACAGGTTGAGATCTCAATTCAGTTCAAAGGGAGGATAATATTGATGTCTCAGCTCAAAGACACTAAGAAGAAAGAGTTCTCTCTGATTCATGAAGAGTCAGCCTTTCTGACCTATTCAGGTCTTCACCTGATTAGATTAGGACTACCCACATAAGGGAAGGCAATCTGCTTTACTCTTCTGTAAATTTTAATGTTAAACTCATCTAAAAACACTCACATGAAACACCGAGAATAATTTGTTCAAATAGTTAGATCAAATATTTAGGTACTTGGTGACCCACTCAAGTTGACACATAAAATTCAGTTCAGTTCAGTTGCTCAGTCATGTCCGACTCTTTGCGACCCCATGGACTGCAGCATGCCAGGCCTTCATGTCCATCACCAACTCCCGGAGTTTACTCAGACTCATGTCCATTGAGTCAGTGATGCCATTCAACCATCTCATCTTCTGTCATCCCTTTCTCCTCCTGACTTCAATCTTTCCCAGCATGAGGGTCTTTCAAATGAGTCAGCTCTTCGCATCAGGTGGGCAAAGTATTGGAGTTTCAGCTTCAACATCAGTTCATCCAATGAACACCCAGGACTGATTTCCTTTAGGATGGACTGGTTGGATCTCCTTGCAGTCCAAGGGACTCTCAAGAGTCTTCTCCAACACCACAGTCCAAAACCATCAATTGTTTGGCACTCAGCTTCTTTATAGTCCAACTCTCACATCCATACATGACTACTGGAAAAATCAGAGTCTTGACGGACCTTTGTTGTCAAAGTAACGTCTCTACTTTTTAATATGCTGTCTAGGTTGGTCATAACTTTCCTTCCAAGGAGTAAGCGTCTTTTAATTTTATGGCTGTAATCACCATCTGCAGTGATTTTGGAGCCCAGAAAAATAAAGTCTAACACTGTTTCCATTGTTTCTCCATCTATTTGCCATGAAGTGATGGGACCGGATGCCATGATCTTTGTTTTCTGAATGTTGAGCTTTAAGCCAACTTTTTCACTCTCCTCTTTCACTTTCATCAAGAGGCTTTTCAGTTCTTCTTCACTTTCTGCCATAAGGGTGGTGTCATCTACATATCTGAGGTTATTGATATTTCTCCTGGCAATCTTGATTCCAGCTTGTACTTCAGCCAGCTCAGCGTTTCTCATGATGTACTCTGTGTATAAGTTAAATAAGCAGGGTGACAATATACAGCCTTGACGTACTCCTTTTCCTATTTGGAACCAGTCTGTTGTTCCATGTCCAGTTCTAACTGTTGCTTCCTGACCTGCATACAGGCTCTCAAGAGGCAGGTCAGGTGGCCTGGTATTCCTATCTCTTTCAGAATTTCCCACATGAAATTAAACATCACAATAACTAAAAGAAAATCCAATTTATATATCTATATTTCTAAATCTGGAATTAATATCCACATTGCAAGGGATTCCTTCTTTCCTCTCCAAGATAATAATGGATAAATTCACAGTGTTTCTGAGCACTTGAATTATCCCCCTAAAAATTTCTGTTTGATCAGTAAAGCATGAGCAACAGTACTGTCTTCTGCCTGAATTACAAAAACAAGTTAGTTTGTTTTCAATTTACTTTTGTTTCTTCAACACAGGGAAGCCCTAAATTTAGTATATTATTTTAACACTGAATAGCTTATAGTCAATTATTACTGCAATACCACAGACATCACCTTTTTTCTTCCAAATGAACTTTTTTCTTAAAATTTACCATATGACCTTAATGCATAGGGATAAGAAATGTTGCTATTAGAGTTCTATTTTTGAACACATTTTGGTTTCATTTTTGTCTTTATAGAGGCTGGAGTGTGTAACAAATCCTAAACAACAAAAGAAGAACAAAAAAATAAAAAAGGAAATTTACTCAGTCACATCCAATTTTGATAATGAATCAGTTACACAAATTAAAAATAGAGAAGAGCAGTTTACTGAGTTGTGAAGATTGCCTTGCCATTTCAAATGTTTATGATATGCCTATGTAGAACTTAGTAGGGACAAAAAAAGTCATTATCACTGTATTTTAGTTACCACAATGCAGGACAGTAAGAACAAATAGCAGAATCCTTTGTTTTTCCAAACTTAATGTTCAATAAATGAATGACAGACCACAGAATTAACTTCTTTTTAAAA
Organism: Cervus canadensis; assembly: GCF_019320065.1. Taxonomy (NCBI): domain Eukaryota; kingdom Metazoa; phylum Chordata; class Mammalia; order Artiodactyla; family Cervidae; genus Cervus; species Cervus canadensis. The sequence continues at coordinate 83,320,064 of NC_057393.1, forward strand.
ATGGTTTTTTAAACCTAACAAAATAGATTTTAAAAGTCACAATTGGTTATCCACAGGAACTACCACTATGTTTTATCTCAAAAGAAATGTACTGTTTTAATATGAGTATGCAGCAAAAATGATTGCTCTTCTCCCTTTTTACACACAAGTTTATTAATTTTTTTTATGACCCAGAGGAATCGGGTGGAGAGGGAGGTGGGAGCGGGGATCGGGATGGAGAATACGTGTAAATCCATGGCTGATTCATATCAATGTATGACAAAACCCACTGAAATGTTGTGAAGTGATTGGCCTCCAACTAATAAAATAAAATAAAATAAAATAAAAAATATCACTGAATATTTATACAATCCATCACAGCCACAGGTTGAAGAATAAAAAACAATACAGTTACATTAACAAATGCAAAAGGAATTTGACAGAACCCAACATCCATTCACAATGAAAATTCTATCAACTAGGAATAGAAGGGAACTTCCTCAACTTGATAAAGATTATCTACAATTAACATCTTATGTAATGGTAAGAAACTACATGCTTTCCCCCTAAGATCAAGAACAAGACAAGAATTTCCCCTCTTAATATTCCTTTTCAACACTGTACTAGAAGTTCTATCTAATGCAATAAGAGAAGAAAAGGAAAGAAAAGGTATGTGGATTGAAAAAGAAAATTTTAAACTGTTTTTGTTCATAGATGACATGATTGTCTACGTGGAAAATTCTAGAGAATCAACAACAAAAATAAAACTTCTGGAACTAAGCAGCAATTATAGGAAAGCTGCAGGATACAAAATTAAGGCAAAAACTGGACTTCTTATACACCAGTGATGAACAACAGGAATTTGAAATTAAAACACAAGACATTTATATATCAACCAAAAAGAAAATGTATATTTCTTAGGTATATATATAACAAAATATATACAAGATTTTTCCTAAATGTTCTATGTTTTACATTTATGCCCACAATCCATTTTAATTAGATAGATTTCATATAAAGTATGAAGTATGGACTGTGATTCATTTGGGGGATGGACATATGGGTATCCATTTGCTCCATCTGAGTATCTTAAGTCTAGGGAAAAAAATCCCTTCTTCTCTTTTCTGTTCTCCCTTGCGTGTAAGACATTAAGCATAATGACTTCTTCGGATTTAGTCTTTAGGGAATAAAAGGCAGGAAGGGTAATACCTTGTAGAAAGCTTAAGCTTTCTGCCAACTCTCAAATCTTCCCTGAGAAGAAAAGTGCACTGGGACTGCTAGTTGCTTCACTGGGGAAAAATAATAGAAAAAGTAGCAGGAGAAAACATGAAATAACATCACAAAAACTATCTCACAGGTAAAAGTTCTGCATGTTGGCAAGTATATGAATTTTCTCTGAAGAAGCTATAAGATACATCAGATTGTGAAATACCCACAAACCACCACACTATTTTTTTTTTTTTAAATCAGTGACTTTAAGGCTCAGATTCGTGCTATAGGAACAGGGATTCTTCCCTGTAGAGTGATGTGAAGTTAAAATGATTCCTCTTAGCCAAGGATGTGGGACTCATTGTCCTCAAAATAGAGTTCTATTCACTCAGGTTGGTAGGCTGGTTTAGTTAAGATGGTGCTTCTTCCCCTCCTGGAATTCCAAGTGGATAATTATCTTTTAGGAGTCACCAAAATCATACAAATGAGGGCGTCAAACCCTCCTGAGTTAATCAGAGTGGTTCTCAATGCAGGCATCCCACTGCTCTTCTTAAACAACCTGCAAGAAGCATGTGACTTTTTTTCTCCATTTTTTTCTTTCACAAATACAAGATCATCATCACTTGTGTGCAGACTCCCATATACACATAACTATATAAAAGGGGTAAAGAATGAATAATACAATCCTGGATGAAAACTAAACAGAAGAGATGAACACACACACCAATAAGGATAATAAAAGGCAGTATGTGGCACCTGGCACTTATCTGGGGGCAGTTAAAGACAAGACAATTCTATTACCAACACATCTTCAACCAAATTAAGTTCCGTGTAGTAATGTATTACCAGACCCCAGATACTGAGGATTCCTCTATGAATCCCTGAAAAACAGGCAAATCACTCACACACAATTTCCACTGAGAGCTGACACTATTCAAATGGCACTTTTCAAAGTAATTATTGGGAAGAAAAGCTTGCTTTATTAACTTATAGGCTAACAAAAGTATAACCTTAAAATCAAGGGCAACAAAGATTCCTCCTTGCCTGAACTTCCTCAGTGGGTAAAATAGTAAGATATGTTTTCCCACCTAAGTCACCCTCTTTTGACCTGAGCCCTGAACATACCTCTACCCTAAGGAATAAGCCCGACCACCCCCACACACACACACAATGAAATAAAGGAGGGAAATGTTACTTGTTCTAGTTCCCTCCTGCTACAGCAGAGGCCCCAATAAAGCTTTGTCTGAAAAAATTTTTAAAAAGATATATTTTCCACAATCTTCTACAGTCCCATTTTTTATAGTCAGCACACACACACCAAATGCCTAGAACCTACAAGCCCTTCATAAACATTAAATGAATTGAGTTAAAGTGACTGAAAGCAGACCTACAATTAAAAGATTATTATATATTTCCTCAGTAGAATTTCTGCTTGGACCCCATCTACTATGTATGTGCCTATGAGAGTGTTTGGCTGATCAGCTCAGCCCCAGGCAGGTGCTAAGGCAAGCTGTCAAGAATCTCTTCATCTAACAGAGAAATCAAGAAGTACATGCCTATATAGCACCTAAAGAAGTATCGCATATTTACTCAGGGCTGAGTTTGTGAAATTTCTATTGAAGTTGTTTCACAAGCAGAAAGGTCATATTTTGAGATAACACATCTATATGAAATGTAAATGGATTATTGCAGATTAAAAACAACATCCTTACATTCTGATTGCATATTAAAAGGATTATATAAATATCACTGAAGCAGAAAAACAACAAACTACATGCTGCCGCTTTTACTTCTCAGTCTATACAGAATAAAATACAACCACAAAGTCGTGGAAACTGAAAAGAAGGGAAGCTTGTCTTTTTTTTTCTTCCTTAAAGATATTGCTTACACCTGGATTAAGTTAAAAAACTGAACGTGAGCCAGTGAAAATGGTCTTAAATTTTCATTGAGAAAATAACTGGGAAATTTCTCTTTTTTTCTCAGTGTTGATGTTTAATCTATTGTCTCTTGCAACTCACTCACTTTCAGTGAAAACACCTCAACTGCTTTTTAAATTTTGCTGAAATCGAATGGCTCCAATTTTTATATTTTCAATCCTTTGCCTTCAAAGGCTGTATTTTTAATTATTTTAAACAATTTAAAAAAAAATTTTTTTTGGTACTCTGCAGCCTGTGGGATCTTAGCCCCAGACAAGGGATAGAACCCATGTCCCCTGCATTTGAAGCCAAAGTCTTAACCACTGGACTGTCAGAGAAATACCAAAGCCTGTGTTTTTGTAAATACTGTCTTCTAGCCCAGTCATTCTCTGAGAGTTTGACTCTAGACTAATTCAGGCTCCTAAAGGATGACAGGCCAAAGCAAGATCAGGGTGCTGTCTGCAATCAGCAGGGAGGATAAGTTTAGGTGAAGGACTGAAGTTCTTTCCAGGGAGAAGAGATAAAGAATCAAGAATAGCTCTCCTTCATGTGCGTACTCTTCTAGTAAAACTATTTGACAAACCTATCTTATTCCCAGACCCAGGCTAAAGAGGTATGTATGCACAGGACATGAAGGAGAAGAGAAGAAAGGAAAGTTCTTGTGCGATAACCTGACCATTTTGGTGAAAACAGAGGAGCTCTGGAAGCTTGCTCCAAGGTAGTGACTGAAGGCATACACACCCTGCAGGATATTACTCAGCCAATTGTGTACTCAGATATAAACCATGCATCTCCTGCGAAGCCAGGGAGACATTTAATTCATTAGATCACACCCATCTCATGCCTTATCAATTATTTACCAAGTAAAGCTCATTAGGTCATAATATTAAAAGGGGCATGAAGGTAAAAATATTCTCATGTATACATACAGAAAGGCTTTTGCCTGCTGAGTCACTTCTGGAGAGCAAATGTAGCATTTATCTCCAGACAGTGTCAGAAACAATGACTTAACAATTCTGCATTTGGAAGCAACAGGACAGAGCAAGTATTTCATGCCAACAGTGATGCCTGGTAAGATGTAAACAGGATAACCTCTCTTTCTCCCTCCTTCTCTCTCCCCTCTAACCCAAGACAAACACACATAACCGGGTGTATTTTATCGATGCATGCATGTATATATGTGTGAATTTATAGACAAGTATTTTAAGCTTTTACTGTCAAATATCCCCACTAGGATGTAAACTCCTTGAGAAAAGAGACTTGGTATCTTTTTAGATACTATTATAACTCAGGCACCTAGAACATGGCAGTCTTTCCTCAAATTTGTATTGAGTGAATAAAACTACTTACGAGCTATGTGGTAAAACATGTTTTAACATATCACTAAGCAAAGGAAAAAAGGAAAGATATGCCCATTTGAATGCAGAGTTCTAAATAGCAAAGAGAGATAAGAAAGCCATCCTCAGTGACCAATGCAAAGAAATAGAGGAAAACAATAGAATGGGAAAGACTAGAGATCTCTTCAAGAAAATTAGAGATACCAAGGGAACATTTCATGAAAAGATGGGCTCAATAAAGGACAAAAATGATATGGACATAACAGAAGCAGAAGATATTAAGAAGAGGTGGCAAGAATACACAGAAGAACTGTACAAAAAACGATCTTCAGGACCCAGATAATCACGATGGTGTGATCACTCACCTAGAGCCAGACATCCTGGAATGTGAAGTCAAGTGGACCTTAGGAAACATCACTACAAACAAAGCTAGTGGAGGTGATGGAATTCCACTTGAGCTATTTCAAATCCTGAAAGATGATGCTGCGAAAGTGCTGCACTCAATATGCCAGCAAATTTCGAAAACTCAGCGGTGGCCAGAGGACTGGAAAAGGTCAGTTTTCATTCCAATCCAAAGAAAAGCAATGCTAAAGAATGCTCAAATTACCGCACAATTGCAGTCATCTCACATGCTAGTAAAGTAATAATTAAAATTCTCCAAGCCAGGCTTCAACAGTACGTGAACTGTGAACTTCCAGATCTTCAAGCTGGTTTTAGAAGAGGCAGAGGAACCAGAGATCAAATTGCCAACATCCGCTGGATCATAGAAAAAGCAAGAGAGTTCCAGAAAAACATCTACTTCTGCTTTACTGACTACGCCAAAGCCTTTGACTGTGTGGATCACAATAACTGTGGAAAATTCTGAAAGAGATGGGACCACCTGACCTGTCTCTTGAGAATCTGTATGCAGGTCAGGAAGCAACAGTTAGAACTGGACAAGGAACAACAGACTGGTTCCAAATAGGAAAAGGAGTACATCAAGGCTGTATATTGTCAACCTGCTTATTTAACTTATACACAGAGTACATCATGAGAAATGCTGAAGAAGCACAAGTTGGAATCAAGATTGCTGGGAGAAATATCAATAAACTGAGATTTGCAGATGACACCACCCTTATGGCAGAAAGTGAAGAAGAACTAAAAAGCCTCTTGATGAAAGTGAAAGAGGAGAGTGAAGGAGTTGGCTTAAAGCTCAACATTCAGAAAACTAATATCATGGCACCCGGTCCCATTACTTCATAGCAAATAGATGGGGAAACAGTGCAAACAGTGGCTGACTTTATTTTCCTGGGCTCCAAAATCACTGCAGATGGTGATTGCGACAAAGAAATTAAAAGACGTTTGCTCCATGGAAGGAAAAATATGACCAACCTAGACAACTTATTAAAAAGCATAGACATTATTTTGCCAACAAAGGTCCGTCTAGTCAAGGCTATGATTTTCCAGTGGTCATGTATGGATGTGAGAGTTGGACTATAAAGAAAGCTGAGCACTGAAAAATTGATGCTTTTGAGCTGTGGCTTGGAGAAGACTCTTGAGAGTCCCTTGGATTGCAAGGAGATCCAACCAGTCCATCCTAAAGATCAGTCCTGGGTGTTCATTGGAAGGACTGATGCTGAAGCTGAAACTCCAATACTTTGGCCACGTGATGCGAAGAGCTGATTCATTGGAAAAGACGCTGATGCTGGGAAAGATTGAGGGCAGGAGGAGAAGGGGACAACCGAGGATGAGATGTCTAGATGGCATCAACGACTCGACGGACATGGGTTTGGGTGGACTCTGGGAGTTGGTGATGGACAGGGAGGCCTGGCGTGCTGCGGTTCATGGGGTCACAATGAGTCCCTCACGACTGAGCTACTGAACTGAACTGAATACTTTTCAAAGAAATGTTCCCCTAATAATGGCTTGCACATTAGACATACCAAACAATAATTCTGAATAATATTCCCCTAACTGATCCCTTTTAAAATTTATTCATTTAAAAGTATGACATAATTCAGAGAGTGCATATTTAATCCATTAGTAAAGGTGTGTACACATAAAGGAAATGCTTTTGTTGGTATTTTATTATATTCACGTAAAAAATGGACAGAAGTAAATAACGTACAATTGAGAGACAGAATCTAGAATAGAAAATACCCTCATGTAAAAGATATCATGCTTGAAATAAAAACTGGCAATCAAATTTCAAGCCTCCAGAATGAAATCTTATTTTAAAAGCAATAATTAAAAACTGTGCTGCATCTGACAAATCTCTTGCCAAGCACCAGAACTTGTTCATCCTTAATTTATTCTATCTCACTATTGAAGAGTTAGGAAAACTAATAAATTACAATTCTACAGTTAATCTTCACTGCATTTCTCCCTTTCACCTGACTGCTCACAACTCTTATTGATGATACTTTTATTATTCTTATTGTTGTTCAGACAAATTGGATAGTGGTAGGTTTAGAGCCATATACCTTTCTGAAAAATTCTCAAGAAATATAAAATAAAACCACAGTGATGCTTTCTTTTGTGAACATGTCAAAATTCAATCCATTAAAGCAACATGAACCGGAAGTATGGGGAAATAAACAAACAAAAAATATATATATGTATATATGTATATTTTTTTAACTTTGGAAGGGCTCATTCTCCATTCAATTACACTTAATTGAATGGAAAAATATATGCTCTTTGTTCTGGAACTCTGATTAAAACTACCATGAGAATGCACAGGAAACAACATACATATACAAATTTAAATGTGAATAGGATTTATCCATCAGATACAGAACAGATTTGTGACTGCCCAGGCGGGAGGGTAATAGATGGAAGGATTGGGAGTTTGGTGTTAGCAGAGGCAAACTATTATATATAGGATGGGTAAACAACAAGATCCTACAGAATGGCAGAGGGAACTATATAGAAATTCCTGTGATAAATCACAATGGAAAAGAATATGAAAAAGAACATATATATGTATAACTGAACCACTGTGCTGTACCCCTGAAATTAACACAAAAATGTAAATCAACATACTTGAATAAACTGTAAACATAATAAAAAAGACCAGTGCATCAGTATTTAGAACTACAGCACTCATCACTGAACTGCATCTTAAATTGCTACAAGTAAGAGTTGTATTCAGTTCAGTTCAGTTCAGTCACTCGGTCGTGTCCGACTCTTTGCGACCCCATGAATCGCAGCACCCCAGGCCTCCCTGTCCATCACCAACTCCCGGAGTTTACTCAAACCCATGTCCATCGAGTCGGTGATGCCATCCAGCCATCTCATCCTCTGTCGTCCCCTTCTCCTCCTGCCCCAATCCCCCCCAGCATCAGGGTCTTTTCCAATGGGTCAACTCTTTGCATGAGGTGGCCAAAGTATTGGAGTTTCAGCTTCAGCATCAGTTCTTCCAATGATGAACAGCCAGGACTGATCTCCTTTAGGATGGACTGGTTGGATCTCCTTGCAGTCCAAGGGACTCTCAAGAGTCTTCTCAAACACCATAGTTCAAAAGCATCAATTTTTCGGTGCTCAGCTTTCTTCACAGTCCAACTCTCACATCCATACATGACCACTGGAAAAATCATAGCCTTGACCAGACGGACCTTTGTTGGCAAAGTAATGTCTCTGCTTTTTAATATGCTATCTAGCTTGGTCATAACTTTCCTTTCAAGGAACAAGCATTTTTTAATTCTGTGGCTGCAATCACCATCTGCATTGATTTTGGAGCCCAGAAAAATAAAGTCTGACACTGTTTCCACTGTTTCCCCATCTATTTCCCATGAGGTGATGGGACCAGATGCCATGATCTTAGTTTTCTGAATGTTGAGCTTTAAGCCAACTTTTTCACTCTCCTCTTTCACTTTCATCAAGAGGCTTTTAGTTCCTCCTCACTTTCTGCCATAAGGGTGTGTCATCTGCAAATCTGAAGTTACTGATATTTCTCCTGGTAATCTTGATTCCAGCTTGTGCTTCTTCCGGCCCAGCGTTTCTCATGATGTACTCTGCATATAAGTTAAATAAGCAGGGTGACAATATACAGCCTTGACGTACTCCTTTTCCTATTTGGAACCAGTCTGTTGGTCCATGTCCAGTTCTAACTGCTGCTTCCTGACCTGCATACAGGTTTCTCAAGAGGCAGGTCAGGTGGTCTGTTATTCCCATCTCTTTCAGAATTTTCCACAGTTTATTGTATTATGTATACTCAAAAAATGTCAGTGGAACAAGACATGAGCAGATAGAGAAATTTATTTACTAACCCAGGATTTATGACCAAAAATGTTTCTAAATTGCTCAGAACTAAATGAAATTTACAGTGATCTCCTTAATCAATTCAATGACTTCTCATAACAAACTGGATGTGACATTAGTTATTAAACTTTAATAACAGAATACAATTGTGTATCAGTTCAGTTCAGTTGCTCAGTTGTGTACGACTCTTTGTGACCCCATGGACTGTAGCATGCCAGGCTTCCCTGTCCATCACGAACTCCTGGAGCTTGCTCAAACTCATGTCCATTGAGTTGGTGATGCCATTCAACCATCTCATCTTCTGTCATCCCCTTCTGCTCATGACTTCAATCTTTCCCAACATAAGAGTCTTTTCCAATGAGGCAGTTCTTCGCATCAGGTGGCCAAAGTATTGGAGTTTCATCTTCAGCATCAGTCCTTCCAATGAATATTCAGGACTAGTCTCCTTTAGGATTGGCTGGTTGGATTTCCTTGCAGTCCAAGGGACTCTCAAGAGTCTTCTCCAACACCACAGTTCAAAAGCATCAATTCTTCGGCGCACGGCTCTCTTCATAGTACAACTGTCACATCCACACATGACTACTGGAAAAATAGCTTTGAGTAGACAGACCTTTGTTGGTGAAGTAATGTCTCTGCCTTTTAGCCTGCTGTCTAGGCTGGACATAGCTTTTTTCCAAGGAGAAAGTGCCTTTCAATTTCATGGCTGCAGTAACCATCTTCAGTGATTTGGGAACTCAAAAAAATAAAGTCTGTCACTGTTTCCATTGTTTCCCCATCTATTTGCCATGAAGTGATGGGACTTGATGCCATGATCTTAGTTTCTTGAATGTTGAGTTTTAAGGCAGCTTTTCACTCTCCTCTTTCACCTTCATCAAGAGGCTCTTTAGTTCTTCTTCACTTTCAGCCATAACAGTGGTGTCATTTGCGTATCTGAGGTTATTGAAATTTCTCCCGGCAGACTTGATTCCAGCTTGTGTTTCATCCATGCCAGCATTTCCCATGATGTACTCTGCACAGAAGTTAAATAAGCAGGGTGACCATATACAACCTTGTTGTACTCCTTTCCACACTTGGAACCAGTCCATTGTTCCATGTCCGGTTCTAACTGTTGCTGCTTGACCTGCATACAGATTTCCCATGAGGCTGGTAAGGTAGTCTGGTATTTCTATCTCTTGAAGAATTTTCCACAGTTTGTTGTGGTCGACACAAAGGATCTGATGTAATCAATAAAGCAGAAGTAGATGTTTTTCTGGAACTCTTGCTTTTTTGATGATCCAGGAGATGTTGGCAATTTGATCTCTGGTTCCTCTGCCTTTTCTAGATCCAGCTTGAACATCTGGAAGTTCAAGGATCATGTACTGGTGAAGCCTGGCTTGGAGAATTTTGAGCATTACTTTGCTACCATGTGAGATGAGTGCAATTGTGCGGTAATTAAAGCATTCTTTGGCATTACCTATCTTTGGGATAGGAATGAAAACTGACCTTTTCCAGTCCTCTGGCCACTGCTGAGTTTTCCAAATTTGCGGGCATATTGAGAACAGCACTTTCACAGCATCATCTTTTAGGATTTGAAGTAGCTCAAGTGGAATTCCATCACCTCCACTAGCTTTATTTGTAGTGATGCTTCCTAAGGTCCACTTGCCTTCACGTTTCAGGATGTCTGGCTCTAGGTGAGTGATCACACCATCATGGTTATCTGGGTCATGAAGATCTTTTTGGTATAGTTCTTCTGTGTATTCTTGCCACCACCTCTTCTTAATATCTTCTGCTTCTGTTATGTCCATATTATTTTTGTCCTTTACTGAGCCCGTCTTTTCATGAAATGTTCCCTTGGTATCTCTAATTTTCTTGAAGAGATCTCCAGTCTTTCCCATTCTACTGTTTTCCTCTATTTCTTTGCATTGGTCACTGAGGAAGGCTTTTTTATCTCCTCTTGCTATTCGTTGGACCTCATCAGTCAAATGGGTATATCTTTCCTTTTCCCTGTTGCCTTTAGTGTCTCTTCTTTTCTCAGCTATTTGTAAGGCCTTCTCAGACAGCCAATTTACCTTTTTTGCATTTTTCTTGGGGATGGTCTTGATCACTTCCTCCTGTACAATCTCACTAACTTCCATCCTTAGTTCTTCAGTTACTCTTGTCCATCAGAATTAATCCCTTGAATCTACTTGTCACTTCCACTATATATTCATAAGGGATTTGATTTAGGTCATACCTAAATGGTCTAGTGGTTTTCCCTACTTTCTTCAATTTAATTGAGTTTGGCAATAAGGAGTTCACAATCTGAGCCACAGTCAGCTCCCAGTCTTGTTTTTGCTAGCTGTATAGAGCTTCTCCATCTTTGGCTGCAAATAATATAACCAATCTGATTTTGGTATTGACCATCTGGTAATGTCCATGTGTAGAGTTTCTCTTGTGCTGTTGGAAGAGGGTGTATGCTATGACCAGTGCGTTCTCTTGGCAAAACTCTGTTAGCCTTTGCCCTGCTTCATTTTGTACTCCAAGGTCAAATTTGCCTGTTACTCCAGGTACCTCTTTACTTCCTCCTTTTTTATTCCAGTCCCCTATGATGAAAAGGACATCTTTTTTTATGTTAGTTCTAGAAGGTCTTATAGGTCTTCACAGAACCGTTCAATTTCAGCTTCTTCAGCATTACTTGTTGCAGGATAGACTTGGATACTGTGATAGTGAATGGTTTGCCTTGGAAATGAACAGAGATCATTCTGTCATTTTTGAGATTGCACCCAAGTACTGCATCTCAGACTCTTTTGTTGACTATGAGGGCTACTCCATTTCTTTTAAGGCATTCTTGCCCACAGTAGTAGATACAATGGTCATCTGAATTAAATTTGCTCATTCCGGTCCATTTTAGTTCACTGATTTCTAAAATGTCGATGTTTACTCTTGCCATCTCTTGTTTGACCACTTCCTATTTACCTTGATTCGTGGACCTAACATTCCAGGTTCCTATGCAATACTGTTCTTTACAGCATCAGACTTTACTTCCATCACCAGTCACATCCACAACTGGGTGTCGTTTTCATTTTGGCTCTGTCTCTTCATTCTTTCTTATTTCTCCACTCCTCTCCAGTAGCATATTGGGCACCTATCGCCTTGGGGAGTTCATCTTTCAGTGTCATATCTTTGTGCCTTTCATACTGTGTATACATATAATTTCATACATATAATTGTGTATAGCCTAGCTATAAGAGTTATGAGTTATAAGAAAGACCTACATATATCCTTGGAACTTCCCCAACTCTCACATTGCTGTCCAAAAGTCAATTTTTACTTCTTTTTAAAAAATGAATCAAAATATATTTTTTAGATTGTCATTATGTGTTTCTTATACAGAGTTCTACCAATTAAAGAAAAGTTGCCTCCTGGCTGTGCTCTCCTTTGCCATCCCCTCATTTGGTAAGACATTTGAAACTGATTTATGGTAAGGATAGAGGGAGAGAAAGACATTTCTAAACAATGATATTAAGAAAGAAAGAAAGCAGTGCTCTGTAAACATAAAATTTAAGGACTACTTTTATCATTATTTGCAAGTAATTGCTCAATTTCACTGTGTAATCAAGATATAGGTATCTTGCTCCTTCTTCAGCAAGATCCCTAATGCTCCTGCTGCCTATTTCTGACTTATTTTCTCCCTCAATTCATGACTTGATATCCATTTTCATTTAATTTTACCCATGTAAACATGCTGTACAAGGGGCATTAGAAATGCGTTCTTACTGACGTCACTACCTAAGAGCAATATGTTGATCTGAATGCATGTTGAGATTAATTTGACACAGAAATAATCAACATTAAATCAAGAATAATACTGGAAGTACATTTAGAACGGATAAACAACAAGGTCCTACTGTATACAGCACAGGAAACTATATTGAATATCCTATGATAAAATATAATGGAAAAGGATATAGAAAAGAATATGTATATATGTATACAAAAAGTTATATATATATAACTGAGTCACATTCTTACAGAAAGACTGGCACAACACTGTACATCAACTATACTTAAATAAGAAATTCAGAAAAGAATAATACCGGGATGGGGGAGTAGTCTTCAATAAGGATGCAATGGAAAACTGGACCCAGAACAACATCAAAATGTCTTCAACATTTCCCCAAGTTTTCTCAGAAATGATTAATAACCAACAATCTAAAGAATTAGCAGGAGACATTATCATGCTAAGTGAACTAAGTCAGACAGAGAAAGACAAATTTAATATGATATTCCTCATACATGGAAATCTAAAAAAAATGATACAATTGAAGTTATTTACAAAACAGAAACAGACTCACAAAATAAACTTACTGTTTCCAAAGGGACAAGGTAGAGGGGGGATGGACAAATTAGAAGGTTGAGATTAACACACACACAATATAAAATAATCAACAAGGACCTACTGTATAGCACAGGGAACTCTACTCAATACTCTCCAATAACCTACATGGGGAAAGAATCTGAAAAATAGATATATATATATGTATGACTGAATCACTTTGGTGCATACCTGAAAACTAACACGATGTTGTAAATCAGCTATATTCCAATATAAAAATAATAATTAAAAAAATAAAGGACTCCCTCCCTCCAAAAAATGAGTTAGCAGGAAATCTGCTCTATAAGTATCATGTTTCATAAAACATCTCTTTAACATACAGATTCCCCGGAATTCCTGGTGGTCCATGAGTCAGGACTCTGTGCTTTCACTGCAGGGGGCATGGGTTTGACATAACTGTGCAATGCAATTAAAAAAAAAATTCTCTAATATCCAGGAGAGGTGGAAAACTGAAGTCACTGCCAGTGAGCTTAGTCCGGGAAATCTGGGATGTATCTGATGCTGAATATTATCATTTGAAAATGAGAATTAAAACAAAAACTATGCTCATCCATTCCTGGGTTCTAAAGCTGATCAAGAAAGAGGGATCCTTCTCCACTACAAGCCTACCACATTCAGTTCAAAACAGTTGAGGATTTTCTTTGCTATAGTTTAGCTTCCCTTTCTCTACAATCTACACTCTACCATTCTTTCACTGGCATACCCAGGGTCCCTCAAATGCTTCCATATCTGACCAAATGCTGTTCTTCTAAACAACAGTGATAACAGTAACAACAAAAGCAATAATACATTTGTTGATCTCTTAATATGCATCAAGATTTTATGTGCATTTTCTTATTGAACCTTCACAACCATCCCATGAAGTAGCAGCTAGTATTTAAACTGCATTTTATAGAGGAGAAAAATCATGTTTAAAGAAATTTAGTCATCTTCATGAGTCAAACAACTAATAAGGGGCAGAGGAGAGGCCCACACCTAGGTCTGTCTAATTCTACATCCCTAATCTCTACAGTAACTGTACAAACAGTAGAAGGGCTCAAAAAATCACTTGGCTTAAGTGCTTGATTTAACAAATCAGAAATTAAGACTCCAAAGACTATGGCACAGTGTCTCTTGGCTGCGAAGTCTCTATGATTATATTATAGCATCGAACACATCTACACCAACAATCCTCCTTTGGACTCCATAACTTCCCTGGTTCTCCACTTAACTATCATTCTGGCTTTCTAGCAACTCTCCTTTGCCTGTCCATGTTCTAAGTGTCAGCCTTCTCTAGGACTCCAGCCTCAGCCTCCTCCCTAGTTTGTCTGCCAAGGTTTTGCAAACTGTAAAAACATTTATTTTTTTAATTGGAGTATAATTGCCTTAAAATGTTGCGTTGGTTTCTGCTGTACAACAGTGTGAATCAGCTGTAAATATACATCTATTCCCTCCTTTTTGAGCCTCCCTCCCGCCTCCCCATTCCACTATTCTAGGTCATCACAGAGCACCAAGCTGAGCTCCCTGTGCTACACACAGCAGCTTCCC